>NC_138060.1:16360087-16659296 GCF_964194185.1 Rhinolophus hipposideros | reverse complement strand
AGCACAGCAAATGGGAGAAGGCTGCCATCAGTTAGTACCAGGAGCTAGGCTGTAAGAGTGGGGACCATCTGTGTTGGTGTTCTGTAGCCCAGGACAACCTGGGCCCTTTCTGAGCCCAGTTTCTCTTGCCCTGAGAGGCTACAGTATTATACCTAGGATCTTGGAAAATGCCAAGAGGGAGCTGAGGCGCTGGGATGTTATCTGTTCAGTGGAAACGATGCCTACCAGGTCAGGCTGCTGTAAGAGTCACAGATGATGTGCGTATACGTCCTGGAGTAAGTCCTGGCATGTCGTAGAGGCAAAATAAATAGTTAGGTATTACCCGAACTGTAAGCTACGCAGATACATGTTGCTATCGTACGCTGGGATTGTCAGATTAAAGAACTTGACGTTGCTGTAGCTATTCCTACGGCCCAATGGTGGTGTCAACACGACATGTTAACAGTAGCTTGTTACTCCAGGAAGCCCAACCTGGTAAAGGAAAGGAGGAAAGAAAAGGCTCTTTTCCTCATAGGCTTCTAGTGTTCTCCAATCCAGTCTTCTGAGTACCCCTAACCCCAGACACTTATTTCTACGTGCCTGAGTGTCAAATCCAGAAGACAAATGTCCTCTAGTGGTCTTTTTAATTAACATACAGCCAGTTAATTTGGATAGAATAGTTTCCTTAAGAAACCCACACATTCTCCGAAATGAAAGCTGCACGGACTATGAAAATGGATTTTCTTTTCAATTTCCATTACATAGGGTGGTGAATGACCACTGCCAGCAACCAAGAAGGACCCTGAAGTTTAAACTCTGGGCCCAAAGCAAAAATTTCACAGGGCATCGCTTAGTCATTTGTCCATTTGCTCTATGTTCATCAAACACTTTTGATGTGGCCAGCCCTCCTCTGGGTCCTGGGATACAGAAGGGAATGAGCATCTCAGAAAACAGAAGCCATGGCAGGACACTGCTCTATTTTGAACATCACCAAAGTGATTCATGATAACACGCAGACTGACAATCATGGCAGTTTTAGCCTATCAAATAGGTACTACATATCGATCACAGAGCTAAATCCTTATCTGCACGATCTCATTTGCTCCTCAGGAGGTAGGCAGGAAGTATTATCTCCAGATTGCAGAGGAAGAGACAAAGGCTCCGAGAGGGGCAGGACTTGCCCAAAGTTCTGTAATTTGGAACGAGTGGAAGAGCCTGGATTCAAACCCAGATCAATCTGGCTTGAGCTATGTGCTTCCCCATCGTGCTGTCCTTTCCCAGAGTCCGGGAGAGCACATCACACCTCCAGAGAAGGTCTAAGAAAGTACTGAGCGTGAGGAATTCAGGAGGAAGCACCTTTATAACTTTTATTCTACTCGAGAATTGGCCTTGAAGATAGTATACCTGTCTAGACTAAATAAAATGCTCTGGTCCTTTCTGGTTTTAAAAGCTGTCACTGCCTGCTATCAGGTAGGTTAGGGAGTGAGCCATTTTTCTTCTGTGCATCAGAAACCATGTACAGCTGACCCGGGGGCTTCATAGGCAGGAAGGGTACTGTGTGTGAACTGTCTGCATTGGTCTCACAGGTTCGCAGCTAATTTGAGGAGCCACGGACCCACCCTGCTATTCTCGTCCAATTTACCGAAGCGAATGCACAGTCCACTCCCTTTTAACCATGAAAGCAAAACGCCTTAGGTTAGCCCGATAATTGCGCTGCAGTCTATGCTCTCTGATTTGAGCACATGACTTTAAACCCCAGTGCCCTGTGTGGTAGGCCAATGAATAATTTCTGAATGAGTGACTAAAAGAAAGAATGAATAAAGGAGGCCAGTGTTCTCAGGGTGACGCCCTCCCCTTCTGCTAACCACCTGGCTGCCAAAATTAAATCCAAACCTCAAAAGCAAAGATCACTGAAGGCCGAAATTCTTCAACCTCAAATTTCCTTGGAAACTCAAAACCTGCAAAGTATAAGCTATGATTCTTGTTTTTCAAATAAGAAAGAGCATTTTCCTTTCCTGTGCAGGCATATAAAATACATAGACATATTCAAAGAAATCGTAGTTGTTCAGACATTGGTCAAAGTGAGACATCTGTGACTTCCACTCCTCCAGTGAGAAGAAATGCCAGATTTGTTCAAGGGCGAGGCATACCCATTTACACACTGTCCTGAGTGACGGCCGGGGACTCAGCCTCTGTGCTTTAGGGGCAAGGAATCCACAACTGATAATACCTCGAATGACAGGAAACAGCCAGCTGAACCAAACCACAAATAAGATAATGGGCACCTGAGCGCTCTGTCTGAAGATTGCCTACCGCAATCTGGGGCGGGAAGGAAAAGGCAGTTACAGAGGGGAATGCATGAAAACAACGGGCCTGTCAGTTACATATTTGATGGAGACACTTTCTGGAAGTGTTTGGATGCTGGGAAGACCCTCTCAAGCTTCTTGAATTAAAAAAAGGAAAAAAAAGCCCCTCTGTTAATTTGCAACAGAGCAAAGCCCTTTGTATGTTTGGATGTGAGGTCTGCTGGAGATACAGGTATCTCTGTCTGAACTCATTACTGGTGACTCCACCCTGCTGTCCGACCTTAAGCCTTCACCTATCTTCCTTCCTTGCACTTTCATGATGAAGCATTGTTTCCTGGGCCTCTCTGTGGCTATCTCCTTTTAGGCTTAGGTACCTTCCAAAAGTACAGGGCAGACCTCTAGATCTCATTAGGAAATGGTTCATGAACCACTGCTTTTCCTGTTGTTCTGGGAGAGGCACTGATCCTAATCAAGGTGGATCGATTTTTAGAAGAGGTGGCCCTAGTCCAAACCTGAATATCTTATCTTTACTGGGCTCAGCTTCCATTCTCTCTAGACCCACATCTTGGGATCCCTTGAGATGTGGAGAATCACCAGGTGCCTTCCAATACACAAGCGGAGGGAAGTGGCTCCGGAGGCAGGCACCAGCGATGAGCCAAGCCCTGTGCTCACCGTTTACAGAACGGTTCCATTTAAGCTTCTCTTTAACCCAGTGTAAGTATTGTTGTGTTCATTTTACGGAGGACCATCAAGCTCAAAGGCTTTACTGACTGGCTCGACGTCACAAACTTAGTAAATGCTGGAGAGGGCATTTTTCTCTAGGCCAGCCTGATTCTGAAACCACTCATCTTTCTGCCATGCAATGTGATTTCTCTTTTTATATTGCTTAAAATCCACCTGTGTTTTATTTACATTAAAATAGTAACATAATATAAAACTTAAATATTTGAATATTTAAATATTTGACTATTTAAATATTTGTTTGAAACAACATGTGCTTTACAACAATATAAAAAGGCTCACAAGGCATTTACCTACACACCTCCAGGAAATTAAGAGCATAAATGAAAGAGAACCCAAGTTCAATATCCAGCTCCACCATTTGCTACTTGGCGTGACCTAGCGCAAGTTACTTTTTTTATCCCTTCCTTCACTCAACAATTAGTTATTGAGGATCTACTACAGGCCAGGCCAGTCCTGGGTATGTCAGATGTATGTGTCTATAAAACACTTCTATAAGCTTTGATTTCCCCACCATGGGGTTATTTCCAGGATTAAAGGAGATAAAATATTTAGAACAGGGCCAGGGTTAAAAATTGGTAATTATTATTGTTACTGTGGTTATTATCATAATTACTATTACTACTATAGGCATTGCTCTTTTGTTATTTGACATTGAAAGGCAGGCAGGGTGGCTATCAGCGATGGGGGATCCTGCAGGTGGATGGCTACAAGACCTGGGACGCAGCCCGACTCTCCAACTACCCGTACCACACAGTGTGATAACTGCATGTTCTCTGGATGCCTTCAGTCACGTTTGCAGCACGTTGTTCCCACTTCTTTCATAGGGGCACATGCGAGCCTTGACCATTTTAAAGGGTGGAGATTGAATTGATGAGTGTCAGAACAGCCCTGTTATTTAATCACAGGGCTTTTCTATTTAATAACCAAGTGACCAGAGCAGCAAAGATACACAGACAGAAAGAGTGCAGTTCCCAAAGTGACAGCAAATGGCCCCTAATTAGTCGTTTATAATTGTGAAATTCAAACCAGATCTCAAACCTTTTTGATTTATCTCCTCGCTGGCAAACAGCTTTGGTGGTTTTAGAGGCTTTGATGCCTCGCCTTTCATCTGTGCCTTCTTTGGGGGGAGATTAGCAAAAGGATTTTATGTTCTTGTAGTTGCCCATAGATGGAACTTGACTCACTAAACTCACGTTTGAGTAGGGAAAGTATCCACATTTGGTTTCTCTCCTGTCTGAAGCTCCAGGGGTGAGCAAGAGAATTGAGAGAGGGACTCCCTACTCTACTCCATCCCTAATACACTGCTATTTTTTTCCTTCTCCTTATTTTTAATCCCCCTCCCCCTTTTCCAGGATCCAGGAGCCCTGTTCCTTTTTTTCTAGACCCTTCAATGTACTCACAGGGTGTAGATCCTGGAAATCATGGTGCTCTCTGAGCTATTGGTAAATAAATCTTAACTAACGTAATAGGCAATTTTGCACTGAGATGCCGTTAACTGTAGTTTGAAGATGCTAGGGGGATTCACATCCTAGTTATGTCATTTGTTGTAGAACCTTATGCACATTACGTCACCTCTCTGAACCTGTAAAATGGGAATTTTACAGATGAGGAAACTGAGGTTATTATGAGTCAAATGGATCAATGTGGGTAGAGGGCTCAGCACAATGCCTGGCACACAGTAACTACTTAAATACTCACTGTCATTAGCAGTAGTAGCGATAGCAGCAAATGATAGCTGCCACCAGAGGGGGAAAATTCATGGAGAAAATATTTAAAATGTTCAAAAGTCTACCCATTAACTTGATTTTGGCAAGCCAGGAAAAACCCCAATTATTGATTTTAGCCACTGAACATGGGGCCCATAGTTTGTTTGGAAGCAGAGATGAGACCATCTTGGCCAAAGAAAGGTCTTCCTCTTCCGTGGGAAGAAAAACATATTCTACGAGGCAAGTGGGAGGAGGAAGAGACCCAGCCAGCCCCCCTGCCCCTTCCATGCCACCACAGCCCTGAAAACCAACCAGTAGCCAGAGTCACTGTCATTCCACAAACACTTACAGACTACTTTTCTCTCCAAAACACTTAAGGCCAGAGCAGCAGAAGAGAGGACAGAAACCTGGTCTACTCAGGGCAGAGGGCTGGCAAGTACGTGTTCCAGAAAAAAACTCCACTGTGGGCACCAATCTAAGGTGGGAGAAAGGTTTCATATTCACAAAGATTTTTCAAGAATGGGATGGGACAAAAGCACAAAATCCAGTTAACAAGGAGACCTTTTTCTAGGCCTTCTAACACTTAATTTATACTCTTTTCTACTGGATCTCAGGTGCACTGACTTGGATTAATCACAGTCCTTGGTTCATAATAATACTCTTATAGCGGGTGCTTCCCTGGCTTTCTTTTGTTTATTTACTTATTTTTACCAATATAATGAACTCCCATTTATTAAAGTTCTTCCCATCTGAAATGGTTGGAAGCCCTTATCAACAAAAATGTGATCATACTTTAGGGAATGTCCAAATAATTGCCTTATTTCTTTGGAGTACCAATCAATGTAGACAATCCAACTGCACAATTCAGAATCAAACATGTTTATCGTCCACGAAGTTACTGGAAACCTGTACTTTGCAAAGTGAGTTCCCAGTTCTCCAATCATTTGTGTTCCTGCCTTTTCCTCTCTAGAAATTCCCCAGTGCTGGTAATGCCTTAGCCACGGCCTCCTATGCATTCATGAGTAATTCCCCAACTACTAACAGGCAGGCACTTAACCATAGGAAAAGCAAGGCTTCCCTTTAGTCACTGGTCTTTGGACCATCTACTCTTGGGGGTAACTTGCCACACCAAGCAGAGATGAAGTACGCTGGAGAAATGGGCTGCTGTTGCTCAGCCGCTCTGTAAATCCTGATAATTCATCAGGACATTCCTTGAAATAAAGGTTCCTTGGCAGAACCGTTTGGTGCTGTCTACCAGATTAGAACCCACAACACGAGCTGCTTGAGTGTAGCTTCTTTAGGGCATAATCTGGCTGCTGAAGGTAGTAGCCCCTTCCTTTGCTCCCTCCTTCCCTTTGCTGGGTTTGTAACAACTGTCTATTAAGAAGCCACTGCACGCGGGGTGCTTTCCACATGTTACACCTAATTTTACAGCTATACAAAGAAATTATTACACATGAGGAACAGAGGCTTAGAGTTTAAATGACTTGATAAGGCTGCTCTGGGAGAAGTCGACAAAGCCAGGATTTTGTAACAGCTCTGGCTAACTGGGTAGCCAATTCTGCCAGCCCATGGCGATTCCATTCTCCTGCACGGTTTGGCTTTCTACAGGCCAGAAATGCTGGAGGGTCAATGTCCCCAGGATCAGCCCTCAACCTGTGAGCGACTGGAGTTGGTAGAATACCGCAGCTTCCCAAAGTAGGCGGTGTATGTGGGGGCAACTCTGTGGTGTGGGCTCAGTCTTGATTGTATGTTGGAATCCCATGGGGAGTTACAACGCTTCCAGTGCCTGGCTCCTACCATCCAGAAATTCTGAGCATCAGGAGTTTGAGAAGCGCCCCCCACCCCGCCTCACCCCATGATTCTGATGCACAGCAGCGTTTAAGAACCATTGCCCCAGACAGTCTCCCAGAAGGCCCCAGCAGGACTGAGGCCCAGTAGCCCACAGAGCTAACCTGTTCCTGAGCACATCCTGCCCTGGCTCCCTTCCCTTCCCTGTCTCTCTTCCCTACTCCCTCACCAGTGCTTCTGGGGATCACCCCCCAAAGAAACTACTTGCGCTTGCATCAGGGTCTGCTTCTGGGGGACTGGACGTAAGACAAGCTAAATATGGCTCTGCACTTTTAAAAACAGAAGTGTCCTAAGAGGCAGGTGAAGTCACAGAGTAAACACGGTCCACCCACTTGACTTTGTGAGAAGCCATGCAAGCCATTATTTGCCTATTTAAACAATAAGGGAAAGTCAATTTACATGAGTTTTTAAAGATAAGGCTGGGAGAAATTTAAAATCGAATGAGTTTCACATTGATCTCCCCATACCGAAGACACTCAAAGGGCTGAGTCTGCTTCCTCTGATCAGAAGTTGAGAAGTGTCCAGGAAGCCAGACAGTCACAGCTCCTTCTTCTCCAGGCTTCCCAGTCCAATCACAGTTCTCCTCCAGCAGAGCGGAGTCTCAACAAGACTCTCATAGGAGACTTCCATCATTTGGTTACTAATTAGAGACCAAATCTCTTGAAGTACAAGCCCTCATGTCTAACAAGGGTAGCAGCATTTTTACAATGTTACTTTTTTGCATGTCTATTCATGAGGCGAAGTTCATTCTTACATGGAAAAACTAGACCTGCAGATTTTAAATTCAGGTGAGAAACAACAACCTAAATAGGGATTTATTCTTAAGATAGAAGCCTTTTGGTCTCCATGACTGGGTGGGAACACTGGTACTGCTGGAGATTTGTTATCAGGAGCCTCAGAGGTGTTAAGATAGAAATGTCCTTGTCATTTAATCTGTCCCTAAATACCGCAGGCAGAGCATTAGCTTATAAAACCAAAGCAAACTTTCTGGAAGACATTCTGACAATACCTATCAATATTAAAATGGCTTCTAAGAACAACCATGAGATAACCATGGATATACTTTCACCAAGATCCATACACAAGAGTGTGTACTGTAGCACTGTTTATAATAGCAAGATACTAGAAACAAAATGTCCACCACCAAAAGAGACTGGTTAAATAAAACTATAGTCCATCCATATAGTAAGAAATACTATGTTATTAGAAAGAATAGTGTAGAGCTACACAATATATGGAAGGACCTCCAGGATATATCAAATTACATACATACATACATACATACATACATACATACATGCATACATACATAAATGTACAGCATACTTCCTGCTGTGTCAAATTCTTAAAATTAGAAGAGAAAAATACATACAAACCCTTTATATACATACATACATACATCCTGATATGTGAATTAAATTTCTTTCTGTAAGGAATCACATGAAACTGTTTATTGGGGACAGAGATTGGGGTAGGTGGAAGGAGACTATCTACCACTTTTTATTTAGTGCCTTTGTGTACTTATATATCCTAAGGATGTGTATATCTCACTTTACTTATTAATGCCATTATAGGTTAACTGGGTAGTGGGACAACTGACCTTTTGTTTAGTGGCTATTTTTTTCTTTATGTATCCCTGTACTAAAGTAAGACAACACACCCCTATATTTTTAAAAAATAGATTATATATAGATAGATCAGAACTGAAAGCATCCGAATGAATTCATGGTTATACACCCAGATCTTGGTTTCTAAATACCATTCTCCACTAAAAAGATGCGGGATCCTTGGAAGAAGGCTGATTCCAGGGCTGGGGCAGGAAAAATACAAGATGAGCCTGGAACATCTTTTTGTATCAAAAACTAATGAAATGGTGGATACAGGCACCAAGCCGATAGGGTTCTTACGAGCCAAGTCTGAGACAATCTAAGCATCAAAATGAATAATGATAGTAACAAATTATAACCCACTGAATAAAATAGGAAGCCATGAGCCTATACTGATATAAATAAATGAATAAATGATGGAGAAGGGAAATCACTTTTGTACAGTAGAACACTAGCTAGTAAATATAGAAGGGATGATGGAGTTATCAAGTCATCAATGAATGCTAAAACTAGCAGGTTAACTTTTCAGGAGGAACAGGACTCTTTCATAGTTTCAATTTACTTGTTACTTAAAAAGGTGAAAATTGTAACTACAAATAAAGAACCTTCAAAGATGCCTCCTGAATGAAGTAACCAAAGCTAATGTCACCAATACTGGGACAAACTGATACCATGTATCCTCTAATGTTATACTCTGAGAAAGACATCAAATCACTTCTGTCAGTACCCCTGTGAGAAATGCATGGCCTAGAAAAACAAAATAAATTCACAAATAACTTGCACACACATTTCCCTCCCATTCTCAAGAAAAATGTTGCACACAGGCCCGTGTCAGTTCGTCCCCCTTCAGGACATCCGATATGCACTCTGTGCCGGGGGGCATCAGGCCCTCGTGGGCTGCCAAGAGCTCACCTCTGCAGTACATGTTAACCCCTGGTGCCTGCGAGTCCCGTGCCCCTACAACGCAGTGAGCCGACCCGTGCACTTCCGCAGAATTTGGTTGGGTATTAACTGGAGCACAATTCCTTAGGCCCGAGAAGAATGTAATTTAAGGATTCTTTGATCAAAAAAATGCTTTCTTCCAAACAAAACTGGACATTTTCACAAGAAGCCACTTATCCTCAAAGATGTTCCTGTCTCTTAGTAAGAAACAACCGTAAGAAAATAACTGTGCAATAATTAGTACCCTTCCCCTCAAAACAAAGTACCGTGTTTCCCTGAAAACAAGACCTAACCGGAAAATAAGCTGTAGCATGATTTTTCAGGATGACATCCCCTGAACCTAAGCTCTAAGGTGTCTTTTGGAGCTAAAATTAATCTAAGACCAGGTCTTATTTTCGGGGAAACACGGTACTTGAATATGTCAACAACATCCCCCAATATAGCTCCTCAGAATGTTGCCTCTGGAGAAGATTCAGGAGAAGCCACGGACTGTCCATGTGACAAAGACCCCTCTCCCAGTCCAGAGTTCATTAGCACAAAGGAGGCCACCAGTTTTCTGAGCAGTAGACTTGACTAACTTGAGAATAATGCTCTTGGCAATAGTCTGCAGAGAAGCCATCAGAACAATAACCTGAAAGCCAGTTATCATTTTGGTGTGGTGTCTGGAAAGATGTCAACCGTGATTAGAGGGACATTTTCCTTCTGCAGCTGCCTTTGAAAGTGGAGGTGGGCCTCATCACAACCCCAAATTACAGGAGAAAGGCGAAGGGCCCCCAAATACCAGGGACATGCAGGTATTCAGGGCATCCCTTCTTTAGTGGCACTATCATGTCCTGTCAAGTTTTAAGTGAAAAGCAAAAGTTGTGGTGAGCCACAAATGGCCTGCAGGGAGTGGGGGTGGGGTGGGGTGGGGGGAAGTACTTTGTGCTAAATTTTCTAATGCTGAATTTTTGCTTCAAAGCCCATCCCAATCACTTTTATCCTGAAGTCTGAAACTGAGGTTTGGATTTTGCAGAGTCAAAGCATATTTATCCAGCATTTAATCCATTTCCCAGGAAATCAATGTTTTACTAAGAATAGAATTATTTCATGTCCAAAATGTTCCTAGACATTTCTAAGGCCTAATCCAGTACACAGAGAAAGTTCAACAAATGTTTGTTGACTGACATATGAACAAATGGACACACTCACCCAAAAATGAAACGTATAAATATTTAGAACTTCTTTTCAGAAACACTAAAACACCAAGACATGCCATCCATAAAATTTAATTTTTTATTCTGGGGCCCACAGTATTCCTGAATTTTAACAATAGAAACCCAGGAACAACAGGAGACTCAGAAAAATGAATTTCTCTAAATAGGTTCATTCATTCAACAAATACCTGAACTTTAAAGAAAGAAAAGTAGTAAGTTCTTTATTTTGGTATATACCTTAGGGCAGTGTTTCCCAAAGGACAGGTCTAATACCACAGTGGTTTGTGAGATTTTAGGAAGTAAGAGGTCTCACAATTAAGTTTGTGAACTTGTCACAGTGCACTTACACCGGCAGCACTGTACAAACAGCTCTGTAAGGTTTCATAACCTTACCGACAGCTGTGTTTGTGTCGACGTGTGGCGGTGTCTTGCTGAGTGGCATTCATTATTGTTGTGTGTGTTTGTGTGCCGTCATGAGAATGTCTGAATTTGAATTAGAGCAACGAACAAACATTAAATTTCTTGTTAAACCTGACAAGAGTGGAAGTGAAACCAGGGACACGTTAGTCCAAGTTTATGGGGATAATGCCATGAGGAAAACAGCAGTGTACAAATGGATTAAACGTTTTTCTGAGGGGAGAGAATGTGTCACTGATGAAGAGAGGTCAGGGCGGCCAGTAATGAGCAGAACTAACAAAAATATTGCAAAAAGTCATTGAATTGTGTGTCAAAATCTTTGGCTGACTGTGAGAAGCATAGCAGACCAAGTAAACATCAATACAGAAAGAGTTAGAAAAATCTTCACTAAAAATCTTGACATGAGAAAGGTGTGTGCAAAAATGGTCCTGAAGGAGCTCACTGATGAACGAAAGCAAAGGAGAGTCGAAGTTTGCTAAGACCTTTTGGAGAGGCAAGATGATGTTTTGGGTCGTGTTATCACTGGTGATGAAACATGGGTGCACCAATACCACCCGGAAACAAAGCATCAAAGCGCACAATGGAAGTCAGCCCTTTCTCCATGACCAAAAAAGTTCCATCAGTCCAAATCAACAGTCAAAATAATGTTGCTAACCTTTTTTGATATCAGAAGGATTATTCATTATGAATTTGTACCAACTGGACAAACAGTTGATCAAGATTATTATTTAGAAGTGCTGAAAAGGCTGCATGAAAAAGTTAGACAAAAACAACCTGAACTTTTTGCCAACAATTCATGGCTCTTGCATCACGACAATGCACCAGCTCACATGGCACTGTCTGTGAGGGAGTTTTGAGCCAGTAAACAAATAACTGTATTGGAACACCCTCCCTACTCACCTGATCTGGCCCCCAATGACTTCCTTTTTTACCTGAAGATAGAGGAAATATTGAAAGGAAGACATTTTGATGACATTCAGGACATCAAGGGTAATACGACGACAGCTCTGATGGCCATTCCAGAAAAAAAGTTCCAAAATTGTTTGAAGGGTGGACTAGGCACTAGCATCAGTGCATAGCTACCCAAGGGGAGGACTTTGAAAGTGACCATAGTGATATTCAGCAATGAGGGATGTAGCACTTTTTCTAGGATGAGTTCAGGAATGTAATTGTCAGATCTTGTATCCTTACAAGATTGGGATCTGCTCGAAGTAGATCCTGAGGTTAAAGTTTTAGGTATAAGCTGTTTACATGGGTGGTAATCATCAGGAAGAACCGCAGGAAGTGAGACAGGAAAAGGAGGGAAGTCACTGAAGGGTGTGCGGTCAGCAGGTCACCGCTGTGGGCGGCTGGAGTCCAATCTACTGAGAACACCCCTGAAAACCGTAGAATATACCTCATAATTTTCCACTGAGGGTGAGGAGGTGGAAATAGTCAATCCCCCGACTCCTGCCTCTCCTCGATGGAGAGAGGGTTCCTCGGGATGTGAACCCCCTTGGTTGGACACCATCCCAGGGAGGACACAGGAAGTCACAGGTGGGTACAGGGGACTCTGCAGGTAGCATCTGGAGTGAGCCTAGGCGATATGGGTGGAGCGCTGGGAGAGTCTGCTACAACAGGCTTTCCCCAGCATCAAATCATATAATGAGGAAGTTTTTACATTTTCAACTCACCGTCTGGCTTGAAGGAGAAAAGCTCAGATTGCGGCTGCCCCACCTTTAACACACACTTACCGCTTACCAACCTCAGTCTTTCTCCTCTGGGTGCAGAGGCACAGGCAAAAGCATCTAACTAGAATTTAGCTACATTGTTTTGCACCTATCTTCACGGTTGTATTTTATTTACAGCAAGATATTGGTTTTCTGTTCATCGTGATAATATAAACTTTCCATTGAAGATAAGTATGTGGGGAAAAATGGTTTTGTAGAAAATTTTAAGTATTTTTCAATGGTAAGGGCTATGGTAAAGGTGATTCACAAATGAGTGAGGTTTAGAAAACACTTTCTTTGTGGAAACCCCCTCTCATAACTGTCACAAAGTAATTGTCCCATGTGTTTTTGTTACTTGTGACAAGTACAGAAAAAGCAACACTCTGATGCCCTCTCCCCTGGGATGACTGAAAAGGGACTCCTCCTTTTTCCCCCCGTCCTTTCTGGAGAGGATCTGTAGCCCTCTGTCTGCCCAGTCACGGATTAAAAATGAAATTCGTATCTAATAGGTCTAACTTTAGCCACAGGAAATGGGAGTGCTTGGGGGACCCAAAGCGTTAGCTATGCTTTGTTTGAGGATGGGCACTTATCTTTACCGGGCATGCTTTCCCTTTTTGGGAGGGGAGGGAGTGCAGGCTAAGGTTTGGGGAGAGAGTGGGAAACGAGGTCTGCTGGATCTGTTTCCTGCTCAGCTTTGTGGGATATTTCTCTCCTCTCTGTTATCACAGTCCTGGCTCTCAAAGTTATGCTACATATCATTAGGACCAAGTGACGCTCACTTTAGGACGTACTATAAAAGATAGTTTGGTGGTGAGAACCTCCCAAAAGAGGAATTTAAAAACCGTCTATGTTGCAAACATATCTACGAAATGTTTCTGTTTAAAAAAATAAAGTTCAAACCTAAATAGTTTTCTAAAATGTGTATTTGTGTATTTTCTCTGGCTCTACTACAATGTACACAACTTGCAGAAATCTGCTATATAAACTTTGATTAGAAGTTGCCAGATTGAAACTGATGTTATCTTTGTGTTACCAGGTGCATAAGCAGTAAAATACAGTAACTGAGGAACCATTATTATCTGGTTCTCATCTATTTTTTAAGGCCAATGAACTAGCTATGTGACCTTGGGCCTTTCACTTTCCCTCTCTGGGTCTCAGTTTCATTATACGTAAAATAAGGAAGTTGGCCAAGGTGACCGCTAAAGTTTTCTTCCAATATTGTTTGCATGTATGACAACATATGACCAAGGAGACTGCTGGGTCAGGGAGGGAAGTGCGCAATGAGAATGGCACAGATTGGGAAACACTTTCTAGAAACAAATGAGATTTTCAATGTGCTTCAAAATCATGGGTCACAACAATCCTATCTGCAGGTGACGTTTTTGAAACACAAGGTCTCTGTTCAGGTCCTACCCTGGATCAGTGCACTGCACAAAGAAAGTGACCCACAAATGGGTATTGAACAAATGGACAAAAAGCACTTTTCCTGGTACCTTCTGAAGACTCGAGACTCATGCCAGAAAGACCAACGATCAATGAAAGAGAACAGAAAACACAAGGAATTAGGAGGAGAAAGAAAGAAAACACAGAAAGAAGAGTGAGCAAGAGAGGAAGGGAGAGGAAAAGGTACACACATACACACACATATAAACACACATACATACATACACACATACATACCGCGTTTCCCCCAAAATAAGACCTAGCCAGACAATCAGGTCTAATGCGTCTTTTGGAGAAAAAATTAATATAAGACCCGGTCTTATTTTACTGTAAGACCGGGTCTTATGTAATATAAGACCGGGTCTTAGACGCATTTAGAGCTGATGGTCCAGCTAGGTCTTATTTTCGGGGAAACAGAGTATATACATATATACACACACATACATACATATCTATGTACATACATACAGTCAATTTGTTTTTCATGGTAGTTCAGTTCTATAAAGTCTCTGAACAATAAGTTAGTGGATACTGGACTACTACTCCTAGAGGAAATGCAAGGTTAAGTTCCTGTGAGCCTCTGGTCACAATATTTTTGTCAATCAATTCAAGACCTAATCTTGTTTCATGTGTGTTTATTTAATGTATATTGTTGATGCACGAACATTGAATTCCTGGCCAACAGCCGTATAACTTGCGGTTGGGAAGCCTATCTCATACCGTATTTTCTCCATCAGGTACCTCGCAGCCTTCTTGTTCTTAGCAACACTTGACAGCACTGCGGCACCACGCTTGGGGGGCATTTTAAATAGTGAAATAAGCAAAAAGCACCAAAAGTCTGAAACACAATGGCACTAAAAAGACGGGAAAAAGACACTTGCTTACAGTATGAGAACTTGAACAAGAGGGCAGAGTGTTGGCTTGTTCGACCTCAGCTGAGAATGTGCACGTCAAGTGACTGACTCACTGCGCTATTCATGTCCATGAATGGCCACAAAAGTGCTGTATTGATTGTGGGGTTACAAATAAATTTTAGTAAGTAGGCAAAGATATGTATATTGAGAGAGAGAGAGAGAGAGAGAGAGAGAGAGAGAGAGAGAGAGGAAAATAAATACATGAAATGAAGAAATGACTGTTTCACCCAAAAGAGCTTTGGGACTCACAGTGGGGGGCACGCCACAGAAAGAGAACAGTACCACTTATGGAGCTGCACCCCTCTGCCTACACCCTTTTTAATTTGAAAGAGCCAAAGATGCTTCAGGCAGGACTGGCTATATAATGACTCAGAAAAATGAAAATGTGAAGCCCCTTGTCCACAAATGATTGTTTCAAGACAGCTGTAGCAGAGCAATAAACCGAGCACGTGGCCCCTCTGAATGCAGGACTCTTTGCACCCACACGCGTCTCAGGCTGGAGGGGCTGGCCATGGCTTCAGGCCCACAGGAGGTCTGAGCAGGGGAGGACAGGTAGCTACTCCAGAGAAAGCAATTCATTACTCTCGTTTGCCCAAAGCTTTGGGTCTCAGTTTAAGGCCTCAGACTGGGCCTTTCCCAAAATATCAGCCTAGGTCAGGCTGAGAAGGGCCGATTTCTTCTTCTCAGAGCAGATCCAACTGGCCCCAAATTCCAGCAAATACCACAAGAACAAGAACATTTGACAGGGTGATTTCTATCTAAAATAAAGAGCAGTGGCCCAATTTTTTACTTCTTCCTCACCCAGGGAACCAAAATACAGGAACTGCTACACACACACACACACACACACACACACACACACATTTCCTTGAAGTAAAGACTCTTCCTGAATTGTCTACAATTCAGAGTTTAGTATCTTATGTTCCAGCGTGGTGGGTGGGTGTGGAAATGATGGTGGGATTGGGGTTAAAACAGCCAGAAGCCATTTCACACTTATCAGATTGGCAACATGTAAACGTCTGACAACGCTAAGGGCTAGAGAAATGGGGACTCTCATACAAGGCTGGGGAGGGTCAGAGATTGGAGAGCCACTTGACAGCATCCAGTCAAGTTGAAGATGTGCATGTCTTACTGCCCAGCGTTCCATTTTCACGGAGATACTCTACAGTAATTCTTGCATGTGGGTGGAGACCTACACGTGGATGTTCAGGATGTTTATAAACAACAAAAGACCGAAAAAACAGAAATACCTATCAGCGCAGAAACAGAGTACAGAACGTGCACCAACATTGCCACCAGTCAAAACCGAAGCCTCAGTCAAGCTCCCTCATTCACATGCCTGCCCACATCATTTCATTGCACTCAGACACATACAATGCACATCAGCTCCAACACTGCTAGCTCATGCCTCCTACCTGACTCACATTTGGATAGCTGCCTTTATTTCCCTGTAGTTTATTTTGATCCAACCAGAATCACAAGCATGCAGGGCCTCCTGGCTTCCTGGTTCTCAAAATTTTTATTTTTTTAAATCTCAGGATCCCTTTATATTGTTAAAAGTCATTAAGGGCCCCAAAGAGCTTTTGTTTATGTGGGTTAAACCATTATTTGCAACATCAGAAAATAAAACTGAGACATTTAAAAAAATATTCATTCTTTTAAAAGTAATAAGTATGTTGCTTATTCATCGAATTACCGTATTTTAATGAAAAGTAACTATGTTTTCCAAGACAAAGTATAAAGTGAGAAAAGAAGCATTGTTTTCTACCTTTACAACTCTCTTTAATGTCTAGCTACATAGAAGACAGCTGAATTCACATATCTGCTTCTGCAGCCAATCAGCTGTGTTGTTATTTTAGTTGACATCTATGAAGAAACTCTGTTTTGGATTCGGAAGTTAGTTTCTAGGTCTTGAGGATTCCTAGGGGTCCTTCATCACACTTCGAGAACCACTGTTGCAAATCATCCACCCCTCTGCCAAGCTGTCTTTCACACAAATGCAATCATGTCATTTCCCACTTCCTTCAAACTGTCAAATAGCTGCCTATGACTCATAAAATTAAACCCAAACTCTGCTCACAAAACTTCCCATTTGGTCAATCCAGTACCAGTATGGAGCTGTCCAAGCTCCATACTGATCTATTTTATAGACTGAGTACTCTGCCCACCACTGGGTACACACGGATACCTGAACCTGTCCTGCTGGTTTGCGCCTCTGAGCCTGAGCCTTCCTCCTGCCAGAAGGACTCCTGTACGTCTTTTATAGTTCAATCCAAAAGTCACCTCCTCTAGGAAGCCTTCTCTGACTCACCCTTCCCTTAGAGTTTCCTCTTGACATGTGTTAGATATTTATTTTTTGAATAGATAATTCAAGTGCATGGGATTAAATTCCAAAAGGGTACATTGTACAATGATAAATAGGCCTCTCTCACCCCAGCCATCCCTTCCTCCCACAGGATCAGTTCCCACTCTGTGATCTGAGCTACTCTAGACTCCAGAGCTACTCTAGACAAAAAGTAAGTGCGTCTTATTTTTTCTTCCAGAGCTACTCTAGACAAAAAATAAGTGCGTCATTTCTTTTACCCAAATGGCACCATACTATATGCACCGCTCTAGATTGCTCAACACTGTATCTTGGACAACCTATTACCACATCATTGAATAAAAATTGGTTTCATTTTTGCAATAGTTGCAAATCACTTTTAATGGACCATAACTTATTTATCTAGTCCCCAATTGATTATGTACGTGGTTTCCAATCTTTTGCTGCAGCAAATCCCCTTCTACGTAAGTCTATATATGTGAAAGAGTGCAATATCCCATAATGGAACCTCTGGGCCCAAGGGAATGTATGCTTGTGATTTGGATAAACATTGCCAAATTGTCCGACATAAAGACCATTTTAATTCATCCTCCCACTGGCCATGCATGAAAGGTCCTGTTACTCTTGTTAGTGTTATCCAGTTTTTTCATCTCTGCCAATGTGGCAAATGAAAAATGATAGCTTGGACAAGTTTCAGTCAATATTTCTCTAAGAAGATCAAATCAATAGAGTTGCACTGTCCAACACAGTAGCCACTAGGTACATGTGGCTGTTCAGATTTTAATTGAAACGAAATAAAATTTAAAACTCAGCTCCTTAGCTGCACTAGCCACACTTCAAGTGCTTAATAGCCATCTGTGGATAATGGCCTCGGTAGGAGCCAGCGCGTATGTGAAATATTAGCACCATCATAAAAAGTTCTACAGGACAGTGATGCTCCAGACCTGTCCTAGCCCCTGGCTACTAGGAGCACAGGTGGGAAACGAGCTCCTGAAATGTGGCCAGTGAACTCACATGTTCTCCAAGTGTATAATACACACTGGATTCTGAAGACTCAACATGAAAAAAGAATGTAAAATGTCTCCTTAATTTTTATTTGATTACATGGGGAAATGCTAATAGTTGGATATATTGGGTTAAAAAAATCATTAAAACTAATTTCATCTATTTCTTTTAACCTCTTTTAACGGGGCTGCTAAGAAAGTTAAAAACACATATATGGCTCACGTTTTAGTTCTACTGGACAACACTGCTTCAGAGGGCACGGTGCTTTATTGAGACCTGGATTTTAGCATTTTTCCTTTTACATAGAAAGAAGTATTAATAGCTACTATTGCTATAAAGAAAAACAGACTCACTGGCATCTCTCTTTCTACCTTGCCCTCCCCTCCCATGCAGACAGGCTGGGTAACAAAAGGAGAAAGGGTGGCGACGATCCTGATGAGGAAAGATCAGCCCTGAAACAAACCAGTTCACTTCCCACCTGGGCGGCCACAGGCAGGAACCAGTGGCATAACTGACCCTGAGCAGGGACTGATTTCCTGGTGGCAGTTGAAACAATGCACCAGAGAACAAAGTGCCTTCAAAACTAAGAATAGAAGAATGGCTTCAAATAAGATTGGCAGGACTCTGTAGGAACAAATGCCTCCCCTGTTCTGATCCTAAGCCGCCTTCCACCTTGGCTTGACTAGCTCCTTGGCTTTCAAATGTCCCTGTCTTACCCCTAACCCTCCTGCATTCCCAGAAGCCTGTACACACAGCTCTGGGTGAGGATTGAGGAGCAGAGTGAAAAGGGGAGACGCAGAGGAAGTGGTGACTCAGGCTCTGCCCGGAAGGACTCACATCACAATGGTTCTATAGTTGAAACTTGGCATATATGTTTCTGTCACCCATGTCTTTGGCTTTGGCTATGAAGACCAAGAAAACTCAGTCTTGCAACATGATCCAGAAAACTGATAGGTCAGAATGGGCACTGCTTTTTAACCAGTACTAAGGGAATGAAACCTAATTGTATGTGAGCGTAACATCTGCTTGGAGGAAAACATTTATTGTTATTAATTATTAGCAGCTGTGTGCCTTTGGGCAAGTGAGCTAACCTGTTCATTTTTATCATCCACAAAATAAAGCGGTTGGATTATATAAGCTTTCCTATTTCATCCAGTCGAAAAGCTCTGAGACCCTAGGCATACGTAAATGACGTATCACCAACACGTTCATCCTCATTCTCTCACTCATTTAAAAAACACTTATTGGGCAATTAATATGAGTCAGACCCTGAGCTTGATACTGGCATACTAATATGAAAAAACATCTTTTCTACTGGGTAAAGTTCTTAGAGAGGGAAGGAAAGCACGGGGGTGGGAGGAGGGCGATGGAATGAATAATTACAGCAGAGTTCTTTACCTGATACCACAGGCCTGCACAGAAATTTTCACAACTCTGTGTAGTTTTCTGAAGAGAACATTCAAAAATACATGTGACTTCAAGAAAGAAAACGGCTAGCGATTTAGAGAAACTATGATAGTCCGGGAACCATGATGGATTTGAACCTGAGCCACTTTGGTATAACGCCCCCACGTCAGGGATGGTCTCTGTGTGGCTTCTCCCACCGCTGTGCCTTCACCAGCTCTCTCCTTCCTCACGGCAGAACACTATAATCATTTGATAGGCCAAGAGAATATCACACGTGTTTGACCTGGGATGACTGTACCTGCTCCGCGGGGGCAGGATAACGTAAGACAACCCCTGTATAATACTCATTACTAGTCAGCACTCCTGAGACACTCGCAGAAGCTCATTCAACACATTCATGTAGAACCTAGTCCATGCTGGGCCTTGGATTAGATGTTCTCCCCATCGTCATCAATTATTATTACTATATTTATCCTCCACCACACGGCTGCGTGCTCCACATACCAGGCACTAATACATGCAGGTTGGGGGCGTAAATAGTAATGGTCTCTGTGGTGGATCAATTTGTTCTTCAGAACACTTTTATGTGCTCTCCTGACCTCCATGGCGTGGTACTGCGACTTCTCTGGCCCATGGAATATGGGTGGAAAGGACATTGTACCAATCCCGAATCTAGGCCTTAAGAGATCAGGTGTGTTTCTGCTTGCTCCTCGGGGAACTTCTGACTTCCACATGAAAAGAATATGCACGTGGGCAGAGAATGGACCCATGTGGGGCAGAGGCCCTAGCCAACCTGCACACCTGTGAGCCTAAGCATAAATGCTTGTGACTGTTTGCCACTGAGTTTGGTGTGGTTGTTACTCTGCAAAAGCTAGCTGAGACAGTCTTCTTTAGCTACAGCCAGAGATTTCAGGCGGAGAGTGGCCTTGGCTTCACTTACTTCTCATTAAGGTGGGATTTCAGCAATTGGGTCGTTTTATGGCTCTCTCTACTTCATTTTCTCTGGCCTGGTAAGGCCCCGTTCAATGAAGACAGCAGGGGCTACAAATACACATATTTTAGCCATCTTGGCACCTGGCACGGAGTCGGGCACAAAGCTGGTTCTCAGGCAGTGCCTGATGAATCAAAGGGTGGGCTGACCATTCATTCTGGTGGGGTGAGCATTGTCAAACCCACCAGCAGACAGCTACCTAGGTCTCAGATGCTCAGAGCTACTGGTTCTGCAGTCCCCAAAGTGTGGGAAGTGGACCTGGGGGTGACACAAGATCATTTCAGACCATATGCAGTAGACCTGGATGCATTTATGATGTGTTTCAAGAAATACTTTGTAGCATTTAGTGATTTCAGGACTATTACTGCTTAGGATGAGCCTAAGTTTTTTTAAGAAAAAAAAAGTAGATAATTTAAAGAAAAACAGTACGTGAAAAATAACAGTACAAGTGCTATGTGGATATGTGAAACATGACTGAAGTTTAGGAAACACTGATCCATTTCAAGTCTCAGTTTCCTACAAATCACAATCACAATCACAGCTAGAAGTTTTGAGCACCGACGAAATGTACCATCTTAAGAGTTCCACAGAGATATTATTTTATAAACTCCTCAGAGTATCTGAGGTAAATTCTATCGTCATTTCCATTTTGCAGATGAGGTAACTGAGGCCCAAAGAAGTAAGAAACTTGCCCAAGGTCAAGTGGCAGTGGATTGGGACTGAGACTGTCAACCATCCAGGACCCAGGTTATTAAGAGCGATCTCTATTGGAGAACCTAGTACTCAGGGAAGTCCAGCATTGCCCAAGGTTAACTGCAAAACCTAGAACTTGAACCCCAAACTCCTGACTCCTAGCCCAGTGCTCCATGAGCAACACTTTGGCAAAAGAACCTGGAATTTACGACAGGGGCTAGATAGGGTCTGCCAGAAACAAGCGAGAGAAGTGGTAAACTCCACAAAATAAGACTTGGAAGGGAAGAGACTGGGACGTAAACAAAGCTGCCAAAGGGAGTCAGGTGCTCAAGGCATGAGTAGAAGCTACAATAGGGACAAAGTCATCCAGAAAAAGAGGGCTGACAGAGCAAGGGTTGACACATAGGGCTTGCTTCCCGAGCTCTTCCCGAGAGACCTACCCACCCTGATCAGCATCAGGAAGTGGTTTCCCTAAGTGGCATCCACACAGTCTATATTTAAGCCCTAGTCACCCATTGTTTCTGTCCTGGTGGACCCTTGGGGTCATCACCCTGACCTTGCCCTCTCCGAGTCATACTTCTGAGTGTTCCATCAAGAGAAGACTTTTTAGGATCTGGTTTGAATCAACTTCCCCTTCCAGGGCTCCCACTTGGCGTTCCGGGCAAGCTGTAAAAACATGGCTGGCATTGGGACTTCACAATGAAGTACCGACCTTCCGTGGAATCTGCTGCTGCCTTCCCCGTACCATATCAAACCAGGACCACGTTGCTCACAGGGTATAAGACGTTTCTCAGCCCTGTTGCTAAGCCCTTCCATACTCAGGGGTCATTTTTCTGGTAGCTACCAACACATTCTGTGGTCAGTGAGAGCTGGGCCACGGATCAGGTTTGCTGGGTGCTGACTGTGCCAGGCACTGTATGAGGCATTTCATTTATTCCTCATGACAACGCTATAAGGTAGACACTACTTAGCCCCATTTTACAGTAGAGGAAACAAATTCAGAGAGGTTTGGGAACATGCATACGATTGCATGGCTAGTAAGAGGCAAATCTGGGACTCAAATCTCCATTCCTGTGGTTCCACGAGCCATGCCCTTAACCACTGCACTCAACCATTTCTCCACAGACACAGAACCACCCTGGCCAACTCTCAGAGGATGAATTTATGAGATCTGTAGAGGGTTTCTCTCCTGCCTTCCTCTCCCTCCACATCCAGTTACCAACTGCCCCTCCCATACCCAGCCCTAATTCCTCCAAATCCTTTCTCTGGAGACTCTCAGAGCCAAGCAATAAAAATTCAATTAATAATATTTTCAAGAGCAGAATAACAGTCAGTAGCCAGCCAGACAATTACAATTTGAATTCTAGTTGATATTATTTGGGAAAATGTGCTTTAAAACACTCATTAAATCATTTGACTTTGAAATACGGAGCTGTGAGAAGTATTTTTGACTTTTTGAGCAAGTATCTGCATACCTAAGATTCACATCAGAGCTAACGTGAGTTCAGAGACATCTCCATTTGACAGGTGGAGAAACTGAGTTCAGAGAAGGCATCGATGCCTCCAATGTAGGGGTTAATTGGACTACAGCAAACATCCACCAAAACAGGCTGATCTGCCAAAGGATTGGGTAAGCAGAGTGTCACTGAAGATGCTGCATGTGACAGGAGATGCAGAAAGGTCCCCATCATTCAAATCACCATGGAATGCCTAATGGCTAAGAATGTCATTTCCGGATCCATTCTGCCTGAATTTGAAGTCTGAGCCACTACTAACCAGCTAGATAATGTTGGGCAAATTAAATTATCTACCATCTCTAAGCCTCAGTTTTACCATATGCAAAAAGGGGATAATAATAATAGCCAACCCCCAAGGTACTGTAACAATTTCAAGAGCTAATGCAAATCAAGTACTTAGAAACATGAAAAATATCTCCTAAATGTTAGCTATTATTATATTATTTTCTATTAATGTCGCATTAACTATCACTGAAATGTAGTAAATCATTTTAAATGTTACCAATTTCTATATCTCAAAGGCTCAAATATTATTCTTTATCAGATGAACAAATAGCTAAAAATGTATGTCCATAATTGTCATGTACAAGAGTTGGAATAGCATTACAAAAATCAGTTTCGGAAACAATTCTGATGAGAGGAATAGGAAAAGCAATGGGCATTTCCTTTAGAAAATAGTTTTGACTTATCCAAAGCTTTAATACCTACCCATAAACAAACAAACAAATAAAAAGGACAGAGAAAGTAAGCTTCAAGGCTCCTAACCATTCTTCAGCCCAGAAAAATACAATATTTCCAGTAGCTCCTTCCAAAATAACCCAAACCAGGCACCAACACTCTTAATGAGAACACCAGCGAGTCTGATTCTCCCGATATTATCTGACTTCATCTTCCCAATGATGAACACATTCAAAACACCAGGTTTACGTTAAAGACACCTATAAAAAAAAGTTGTTCCAAGCAGAATGCACTTCCAAACTGAGTTCAGCCATTTTCCAGCCGAAAGAAGATTTTGGAAATCCAGTTTGTGATCAAAACAAAACAGAAGGCAGATGCATCCTTTCCCCTCTTTTTTCCTTCTCCTTAACTGAAAACAAGTCTCAAAAAAATTACTAGCATCATGGAGCAAAGAGTAAAATAGACCCACCTCCCCTTGCTCTCCTCCAATCACAGACAGTGAAGGACGTGCTGACAGCTAGGCACTCCACTAACTCATCATCTCCACCGAGCGCAATCATTTGTGGTCTTAAACACCGCTCTTTTCTGATTCATACTAAAGTGAGGCAGAAGCCTGCCTCCATCCCAGGCATTTTTAACAGCAGCACCCTACTAGTTTCTCAGGAGATAAAAAGAGAACTGTACCCTCCCACACCTCAGCTCCTGACACCGCCCAGCTAGGCTTGGGTGGGAGTCGGGCTCGGGTCCACCCCCGGCTCAGTTGTAGGGAGCTTACCTGAGCATGGACAAAGAAGCAACACCACACCATGGGGCGCTCCGGCCTCATCCACCCAGAGTCCCCAGTCCTAACTGTGGCGGAGTCCTGTGGACAGGATACTCTGAGCAGAGTAGAGCATGGTTTCACCGAAGGAACTCCTCCCCCCCACTTGGGCTGCATGACAGGAAGTGACGGGGGGGGCCATCAGTTACAAGTGTCATAAGCTGAGAACCTCATCAGTCAAGAGCTCTCCATCTCTGGTGGTTTCTTTGCCTGCCTGCTGCCTGCCTGCCTGCTGCCTGCTCAGAGCACCGAGCCTTGTGGCATTCCTAGGCACACCAGAAATGCAGTTTCTGGCTGACAATCCCCAACCCGTAAGAACTAAACAATGCTCACTGGGTCCCCACCTAAAGCCGTGCTGCGCATTCTGGCAGTTCTAAAGAGTTTGCTGCTGGGACATCATACCTCAAATCTGGAGTTTTGCAGACCCAAACACTGTGGGAAATGAAGAAGGAACACTCGGAGGAGAGTCTGAGGTGTTCCAGGAAGAACCAGTAGTCAACGTGCACGTCTCCCAAGTCAGCAGCCCCGCCTGGGATACAGCGCCTGCACCGAATCCCAATTTCATAGCAACTCAATAGATGAGCGTGGTGGTAAACACCACACCCACCCGTGTTTCTTTTTTTCTTCGGCAAATCTTCTCTTTAGAGCCCCTTCAAAATAGCCACTTCTAGAAACCTCCCTTTCAGCTTTTCACGTGGATAACAAGAGGTCTTACTCTCTTCTCAGAGTTATTATGGAAATAATTCACAGTTGACATTTCTCATTTTATGTACTGGAGATCTCACCAGACTGAACACCTTGCCCTGGTCCCCTGCTTTTTACAAAACCCAGACTTCTTGGGTGAGATAGATGGTCTCACGGCAAACCACAAGGTTTCAGATGAAAACTATGCCCTGTTCAATCCCTCCCCACAAACAAGTCAACACGCTTACCCTGCTACCCCAGTTGCAGTGGGTCTCAAATCCAGGGAGATATAGCTCCAGAGCAGCTTTCAGTAACTTTTATTTTTCAGTTCTCTAATGGGGTAGTAGTTGATTTGCAAAAATCTTTCTAATTGCAACTAATAGCTCCAAAGATTCAGCCCAAAGTCTTCTAAGATGTTCTTACAAACGTGCAGATTTTTAAGAGCCTTTGCCTGTCTCAGCCCTGAGTAAAGTGAGGGGCTCAGCAAAGACAGAGGGTTTGTTTGAACAAGATTCAATCCAAGACTCAATTTCAGAGCTTCCAGGAAAGCAGCGCTCCCCATTCTCTCAGGCCAGCGACAGGACCTCTGAAGAGTGCCTTCTGCCCCATCGACACAAGAGATGTACCAGGCTCTGGTACCAAGATGAACCGTGATGACACAGAATAAAAGAACTGTTGCCAGGAACATGCAAAAAGTGTTCAGGGAGTCAAAAAATAACCGAGCCTGGCAAATGCTTTTTTTATGGGGATGAAGTCTGGGAAGATGTCTCAGAACAAGAGCCACCGGGCAGAATTATGACGGGTGTTCTAGGCAGCAGTACGGCGAGGACAACCGCAGTGAGAGGCACAACCACAGAGCGTTTTGGAAGAAAACCAAATGCTTTGAAAGCTCTGCTCAGAGGCGTGGGTCTTGCTTCAAGGAGCATGGGGGGTGGGGTGGGATCCCATCTGCTTGGAGAAAAAAGGAAGTGAAATCATTGTGAAAATGGTCAGGACTTTCAGGCACGCATCTGGTTCACTTGGAGACCTATAAGTGGTGCCTAACAGGTCGGGCACTCATGAAACAGGCGGTAACGTGTGCAAATCAGACTGGTGTCCACAAAGGTGAGTTTCAGCTCATCCTTGCGATCCCCTATTTCCCAAAGCCTGACTCCCCACAAAGCAAGGTGGCTGGTGCAGGAGTAGGGGTGGGGGTGGAGGTAGGGGTAGGGGAACGGAGAGGAGGGGAGGCATTCCTAAAAAGGCCTCTTGCTCTAGCCTCCTGTATAGAAAGGGTCCTGAATTTATACAGGCCTATAAACAACCTGAGATTAGTCAGCTTTGGTGGCAGCTCAGCTAATGAAGAATGTCAATCCCCTGAGGATCAATGGAGGTTCCCATTGCCCAGCCCCTCATCTCCTGGAGGACTTTCCAAATAAGCCACCCTGTGGAGCCTCAGTGGCCAACCCCAGTGAGGATCCAAAGGAAATGTGAGATGACCCCGAGAGTTTCTTTCTTTTTCTGAGGGAGGGAGGACACATTCAAAAGAACTAATCCTAGAATGATTAAGTCTAACTTCCGGCTGTTGACTGTGAAGGAGAGAGAACTGAAACCCGTGGGCTGCAGCACTTCGTGGAAGAGGTGAAACTTGAGTGGGCTCCGGGTTAGGTAGCAATGGAGGAGGGAGGAAGGAAGGGAGAACCAGCAGACGCCCTGGCAGGGAGAAAGGGGCACAGCCCGCACAAAGGAAGGAAAGACGAGGGCATGGCCATTTCCTCTGATGCCCCTGCTTTGACCAGAAGCAAGAACTCTAGTAATGAAATCGGTCCACACACAAGGCATCTCAGAGGAGCATTTCAATAACAAGAGGCCCCTGCCCTGAAGGATTCAAGTCCATTTTGAGCTTTATCATGGGAGCGTATAAAGGACCACTCCAATCCCACTTCCCAAAGTGGGATTTAACAGCCATGATAAAACCAGACTAGATAAAGGGGTCACAAACCCAAATGCTTTTAAGGGGGTAAGGCACCTAAGAGGAGAAGGCACCTAAGGTACCCTGGGTGGGCACTGGGGCATCACCCACAGTGGCTGCCCTAGGTCAGGTCCTGCTTATTGGGGTCTCAAAGGACTACTGGCCCAGGGGGACTAGACATTACAGTCTTTCAAAAGAAGCTGTAAATTCCAGGTTTTATATAAAATCTTTTGAAATGCTGGTGTCCACATCATTTTTTTTTAAATGCTATACAGGCCACACAAAACGCAGTTGCTAGCTGGAGTTTGCCCAGGGGCCACCAGTTTGCAACCTCTGGTGGCAATCTTTCTAGACATTTCCTTCTAAAAACATGACATAAGTTGCTGTGTGTTACATTTTGGTTTTTTGTTTTTTGGGTTTTTTTTTCAAAAATGGCATGATGGCATTATGCTACCCCTTGCTTTTTTCACTTAATATCCAGGGCATCTATCTACATCATATAGACCATCTACGCCGTACTACAGAGTATCGCATGGTATGGAAATACTTTACTTAATTCATTAGCCCCTGCCCTGTGAACATTTAGCAATAGTATTAAAGATACACTTGAAATGTCGCCTCTCAGTTTCTCACTCCTCGTACCTCTGGCAAAGTTGAGAACATAAGTCATGACGAAAGTGCACCTGTGAGCAGATATTAAAACCTTCCAAAACCACAATTACTGAAACCATAAATGGTGTCTGTGGGTCTCTGAGGTTTTAGTATGAGGACTTACCATGAATTTGATCTTCACAACTGCCATACTATTACCTCTACTGTACAGACTTTTACAAAACTGAGACAAACAGGTGGTGTGAGCCTGCAAGAGAGCCAAGAGGTGTCGGAGTCAGGAGTGGAGCCCAGGCAGGGTGGGGGGCTGACTTCAAAGCTCCTGCTACACGCATACGGCCCAGCCCCCAGAACAGATAACCAGACACCTACCCTAGGATCTTCAAGAATTTGACATACAGCAAATATTGGACAAATGGGACAATTCATTTCTTTGGGGGGAAAAAAGTGCCTCATTTTAAGGCCTTTCTGCACACTCATCCAAAAGATATCCTACATAGATTAGAGTGGAGTATTAAAAATAAAAATATAAACCTATGAAACTCTGGGAGTGTAGGTTCTCAGGGTACAATATTTTTCTTTAGGTATGTAGAGCTGAATGATTACATATTTACACATGGGAAACTGCCTGTAAGGCACCTATGATGCAAAAACTGGCACCTGTTCCCCCTCACCTGATTAAATAACCATACTTGTGACAACCTCTCATTGGACTCCAAAAGGTCTAGGATCAAAATGCAGACCTAGCTAAGGTACCACCACATGCCTCTTTGTGTCACTGGAACTCAAAGTGATGTATTTCTTGTGTCGTTATTCTATATACCTAAGCACATTTTCTGCTGAGAAGTTTCTAGTAGTTTTCTCACCAAAAATATCGTAAGAAACATATTCATTAGGTTTGTGATAAGTTCATTTACATAAAACAAAATGGTGAGACTTACTTCTTCATTAAAAGTTGGTGAACAAAGATTTGAATATTAGTCCTGAAATCATAAAACTCCTAGAAGAAAATATAGGTGGTAAGCTCCTTGCATAGGTCTTGATGATGACTTCTTTTTTAATCTGACACCAAAAGTAAGAGCAACCAGAGCAAAAATAAACAAGTGGGGTTACGTCAAATGAAAAAGCTTCTGCACAGCAAAGAAAAACATCACAAAATGTAAACAACCTACTAAATGGAAGAAAATCATTTTAAATCATACATCCGAGAAGGAGTTAAGATCCAAAATACATATTTTTTTAAGAAAATCATACAACTCAATAGCAAAACAACCCCAAACAATTAAGTTTTTTAAAAATGGGCAGAAGGTCTAAATTGACATTTTTCCAAAGAAGACATACAGGTGGCCAACAGGTACATGAGGCTATTGTCAAATTCAGGTAAGATTGAAAAAAAAACACAAAAATTTATGCTGTCATGGAAAAGAGAGGTATGGTAATACTCTTTGGTGTTACTAGGTTGGCAGGAAGAAATAATGCATAGCAAGTCAGTGAGAAATAAAAAGAATTTCAAAGTACTGGGGGTGCCAAAAGAATGTATACAAGTGGACACTTTGGTCAACGTTGCTCAAGCAGTTCACCGTAATCAGAAGAGTCTGGATGCTGATGGTAACCACTTTGAGCATCTCTTGTAATTGCAGAAGTCAAATGTGACTTGTATTCATCTTTTGTTATCGGTATATATCGAGTATTACAATTAAAACAGTTTTGCTTTCTTCAAATGTGTACACATTTTTTTGGCACCCTCTGTATTCAGAGCCTGAGAGTTTACTTGCGGTCACACACTTTTATTGAATGTTTTTTTTATCTACTCCTCAGTGCTAAAAGTGTGGTTAATCCAAGAAAAACTTGAACAACTACTCTGCCCCCCTCTCTATGAACCATGGGTAAAAGTGGGGTGTCCACACCCCACTTCAGGCCAGGGTTGATTAGACACAAGGTAATTTAACTCAAGAGACTCTGACCATTTGAAAATGTTGATGCCTTTCTAGAGCCCTGCTTAATATCCCAGCTCAACAAGATTCCAAAATGATGAGAAGAATGTGGGAGCAGACAGGCCTGCCCAAGGTCAAGAATGAATAAATAGAAAAGTCTTCATCTGTGGTTTCAACATGAGAACTAAAAATAAATGAGGCTTGAATATGGAAGTCTTACCAGACTGCTAATCGGGGCTAATCTTGAGTGCTTATCTTGCTGGGTTTTTTTTTTTTTTTTTACGAGCAATAGTTTGAACACTGTATTTCTTCTCTCTAAACAAATCTGAACTTTCATTATAACCAAATTCTTCACATTATTTTGGCAAACGATACATTGACAGCTATTTTAAAAAGCAAATGAAATATAAGGAAAGCCATGTTCTGATGACGCGACCATGGGCCTGGTCTTCTTTACACAAGCACAACAAGGACAGCCTGAAGAATTTCCACCTGGATCAGACTGGGGCGCTTGCAAATAAGCTCATTCAGTTTATTTCTGAGAAACAAGAACACCCTGACTACAACTTTTTCAAAGGACTGTCAGGTCCTCTACGTTATACTGTCAATTAAAAGTGAAACTCTAGTGGGTGGCTGACCTCTGCCCAATTCCTAGGGAAAAAGAAACGTTTAATAACTGATTAGTTGATATCTATCAACCCAAGAGCTTCCTTACCTGGAAATGAGACTTACTGTCAAAATTTGCAATTTCCCATTTCCCCTCTTCCTTCCAATAAAGAAAAAAAATAGAAAGGAGGTTAAAACTTAAGTCCTATTTATTTTTCACATGTTACAATGCTGACTTCCTTGAAACCGTGTCCATCTAAAAAGTTCAAAACTTTTATGAAAATACCCCCAAGAAAATACCAAGAGATTGAAAAGTATGTGTGTACATATGACTCAGAGCATTCTTCTGCCTACACAACAGTGAAAGTGTTTTTTTGTTTTGTTTATTTGGTGCAAATCCATGTGTACTTGAAGCATAAATACTGTATTGCCACTTTTGATTCAGAAAGGAATCAGAAAACCACTAGAAACCAGAAAACCAAGTAGAAAAATACTCAGAAAATGTTTCCAGCTCCCACCGGATGAAAGCTGATTCTGGTTGGAAGTTCAGTGCCTCCTCCAGTAAGGACTCTGCCCTGGAGGCGGTCCCTTTAAGCCAGACTTCCTGGTAACACTCAGAGATTTCCGCATGCAGCTTCCTGGAGACGGTATCAAATAAACAGTAAACTTTGCAGCAAAATCTTGGACAATAAGCTCCATGTGGCCATAACAAGAAGTAATTAATTATAAGCACTGACAATGGCTAGGGCATTTCCAACAGGGATACAAATCTGTGATAAACATGGAAGAAACAAGCTACCCCACACACCTGCACAAACTAAACTAATTTTAAAAGAGTTTCTATCCTCTTATCAGATTGAGAAATAGTTGCTTCAAAATTTGGCACTATATGTTTTTTAATCATTGTCAAAGAGGAAAAGCAATCAGATTTTTCTTCAAGTACCACCACCTATTAGATGAATGTTGCCGAGGCCAAGTGACTCCATGAGTCACTGCATGTGTCTCTGTGAGGGACATTTATTACCTTCTGGATACTCTGCAGCTCAACCCCCGTCCTAAGTTTGGGGAAGCTGGAAATCATGAACCAGAGCCCACATTCCACCAAAGGAGATGAGAATAGCACTTTCCCAGCCTCCCTTGCAGCTTGGGCACAGAGTGTGAGCGAGGTTCCACCATTCAGATACTTCCACTCCAGACTTGGCATCAGAAGCTGGCATGCAAAACAGCAGGGACACTGCAGACTGTTCTAATGAGGATGACGGCAGCTCTCAGAGGCAGCAGTGAGGGCAGACTGAGTAGCCAGGAAGTTGTCCAAGGTACAAAGTTTGGCTGCAGTGCTCTAGCGATTTGAACCTACACCTGCAGCATGGGCTCATTACCACAATGCTTGTTGAGGCAGGAGTCTGCCTGTCAAAAGCACATGTGCACAAAAGCACAAAAGCACTGAGCGAGCATCATCCACGGTACAAGCTCTGGGGCCACAGGACAGGACCGGCTCTCACAGAGCCTACAGCCTGAAGTTCCACATTTCCCACCTGGTGTTCCAGCTACTGTCCATGGACCCTCCTGAAGGAAGGAATGCAGCCAGGCACGTGTAAAGATGAGGCAGTGGTCTTTCATTCAACAGAAAAGTACCCAGCTTTGTGCTCAAGGTGTTCAGCAAATGAAAATACCACAGAGGAGCTCACAGACCAGAAAGTCACAGACCTGCAAACAATGCTTTCTGCTCAACCTGCCACGTACCATACATAGCCTTGCAGCACTGGGAACACAGAGGAAGCAGCCAGTGGCAATTCTCAGATCTGCCCAGTGAAAGTGCCATTTAAGCAGGTAGAGTTGCCTGGCTGAGGGGTAGGGGGATAGAGCAGAGAAGTGGGGAACAGCAGGGCCCATTTGGGAAGCGAGGAGATGTTCAAGGGGTCTGTGGAAGGGACAGGGTGGGAAGGCCAGGAGATGAGAAGGTTGGAGCCAAGGTGGGAATTCCAACTCTACACTGTAGAAACTGGGGGACCAGAGCAAGGTTTTCAGCAAGAACAGACACATGACCAGACAGCAATCCTTTTTGGCAGGAACAGAGGCCATGGTTATATAATACTGGTGAGATGTTTCGGTACCCTATTTCTTATGTCTTTTAAATACATCAGTTAAAGGCCAGGAATTATAACAACAACAACAACAACAATTCCAGGTCTATGCGTCCCAGCTCCCTCTCCTTGCTAAATGAGAAGTGAGATCAATTTGCCCTTCCAATGGGAGTTAAGCACAACCATTCCCTCCTGTGATGTGAAATTACACAGAGCTCTCACATCGGTAATTTATGGAGAAAAGAAGGAATTCCCCCGCTACTTGACTTTACAACTCCAATCACGTCTGTCCAGATTCCCCCAGTGCGATAACAAGAACCTCACCTCTGGGTTGTGTCATCATTAAAATGAAAGGCTGAATGCTTTTTTTAAAAAGAATATACCAGGTTGAGGCACAAAAGGCCTCCAGCGTTGAATGAGCATCTGGGGGCTATGGGAGGAGTCCCCAGGAAGACCCCCGAAGGTAGTTGAGACCAGCACATAGTGACAGGCCCTGGGAAATGATATGCTAAGTTTGTAGCCGAGTGGAGAGGTCAGTTCAGCACAGGCGTCAGGAATAGGAATTCTGAGCCAAGCAATCTGGATTCAAACCCCGTGCTATCACTTATGGTGTGACCGCTGGCAATTTTCTTAACTTCTCTGTGCCTTAGTTTCATCATCTATTTAAGGGAGATAATAAGAGCACCTGCCACACAGGTCTTTGTGAGGATCTACTAAGTCACTTAGAACAATGCCTGTCACGTAATACGTGACAATAGCAGCTTCCTGGAGTCTATATAAGATAATGAATTTTGCAGCAAAATCATGGACAGTAAGATCCCACGTGGGACAGCAAAAAAGCAATTATAAGTACTGACAATGGCTAGGACATTTCCAATAGGAATGCAAATCTATGCAAATAGCTGTTGCTGCTATCATTATTATATATAATATTTATTATGATACCTAATATACTTATATTTTTAAATATTATATAACAAGCAGCATTATATAATATAGAAATAGGACAACAGTATTATGATCTATTTTAACCTAATTTAAGAAAGAATTTGTCAACAGAAATTAGGGGTTTGAGGAGAGGGGCCCCAGGAGCGGGTGGCTGGGCAGCACTTGTGCAGCGATTTCTGACCACCCCCAGGCGACACTAATGTAGACTGAAGAGCCAATTTGCTGGGCCAGCATCTGGGCTCCAACGCACAGGAGCCACAGGCTTGGGAAAGTTAGCCCTTAAAGCCTTGATTTCCTCATCTCTGCAAAGGAGGTAACAATAGCACCCACTTCGTAGCTTGAGGACTGGCGCTCAGTTTTATATGCGTTTTCACACATAATCTTCCTACAACCCTGTGAATCGCATACAACGATGATGTCCATTTTACATATGAGAAAACCCATGTCTCAGAGCCATTAATTGAATCACCAAAGAGCACCCAGTTAGACTGACACGCAGGAAATCTGACTGGTGCCAGCACTCTAAGTCAGCCCTCAATTCTGCAGACCCATGAAGCATGAGAAGTATGCACCACAGCTCCTCTGCAGGACGAAAGGGGTAACTAACGAGTGCACAGGAGTTACCCTCAAGAAGGGTGTTTTCCCATTGCAGATCTCTGCCTTTATGGTAATTGCTAGGCAGTGAAACTCCCCCTTGTTGAGCACCTACTATGTACCAGGCACTGCGCCAAGTGTCCTATCACATCATCGCCATCTCATCACCATGACAACCCACCAAGGCAAGGACCGGAGGACACTGAGACTCAGAGAGGTTGAGTTCCTAGTCCACGGTCACAGAGCTTGTCTGTGGCACCCCATTACACTTCTGGCTCTGTCCTACTCCCACTCAGACTTGGAGACAGTCTCTGAAAACACCCCTTAATGTCCCTCAAGTACCCCTCTCCCCCTCATTACCTCCCACTCTGAAAGCACAAAGCTGCTTATTCTGCACCGGGATAATGACCACGGGGGCCGAGCAGGACTGTAGCACAAACCATAATTATTGCAGACAACAATTTGCATTCCAAATCTGAAATGTGCTCAGGGCCTCACTTGAGCCCTGTAATCAGCTTAGCCTCTACCCAAACCTCTCTCGAAATGAAGACATGGTCGAACTTAGCCACAGTGGGGTTTGGAAAATATGCCTCTGCCCCCAGCAAACTGCCACCTGAAGAAAAACCATGCTGAGAAAGGGCCAGGGCTGAGTGGGATTTTTAAACCCCCAAGAGGTCAAATTCCTCTGTCGCAGAACAAAGAAAACAGCAGCCTGGACAGTGGACGGGCACGGCAAGACCGGTAAATAATTAAAGGCAGGAAATGCATTATATAATACACGGGCCTTGGTGGGAGGCGGAATGGACACCCTTCCCTCCTTTATCACAAGTTGCTGTCTTGCTTATGAGTCACATCTCAGGGTGGGGTGGCCTTGCTGCCTGGGACAACACAGGACACCCGCGAGATCAGCAAAAGGCCTACTATATGCATATCATAAGAAAAAAAAACACATCCTCTGAATCACAGAAAGAGTTCCAGCAAGATCTCTGCATGGACAAAGAATTCTATGATTTGTGTGCTCCCAGATGGGAAGGAGGGTGTAGAGAGAGTTGTGGGGGTGGATATACCAGGATTTTTAACACTGCCTGTGGCCTCTTTTACGATACCTGAATCAGAGGGATTTGTACTAATAATTTGGGTTCCAAGCAGCTAAAGTCCTGGGTACTGATAACTGGAATTCACCATAGCCCTACTTTCTTTTACTAGAGGAAAAGGACAAACCTCATGTCAATATTTATCGCCGCAAATCCTGACTGAAGACTTTCACATGAAACCTCTACTGAGTTGACTGTATCTGTAAGCTGAAAGTGGACTGCCCTAAAAATCAGAGTCTCTCAAACTTTAATGTACCACAAATCACCTAGGGAGCCTGATAAAATACAGATTTTGATTCAGGTCTGAGGTAGGCCCTGAGATTCTGCATTTCTAACAAGCTCCCAGATGCTGTTGCTGCTACTGACCCATGGATCACACTTTGAGAACCTTTACTAGGAGATGTGTTAGTGGCTTAAGTAGACTGAAAAACATGGTTATCCCCTAAGTTTCCACAGTCATATGTCGAGTGGTGACTTCGTTCTAAGAGCAAAGAAGTAAACTCAAACACCGTGTATCTTTAAAGTTCTTGTTTCCAAGTTATCCCCTTGGTGATTAATAGGATGACTGCTCTTGAAAGAAAACCTTGCTTAGATGCTATTAACTAGGAAAAATCCAACACATCTTCCCTTGGCCAAAGTTTCTTTGCTTTTGTGTTGTTGCTTTTTTTCAATTACAGTTAGCATTCAATATTATATTACTTTCAGTTGTACAGGACAGTGGTTAGACATTTATATAACATACGAAGTGATCCCCCCTATAAGTTTAGCACCCACCTATAGTTATTATCATATATAGTTATTACCATATTGTTGACTATCTTCCTTATGTTGTACTTTACATCCCCATGACTATTTTGTAACTGTCCTGGCCCAAGTTTCTGGAATAGCCCTGGATCCTCTGAGGTTCAAAGGACCAGAAGCATTCAAGGACAACGGAGCTGAGTATACTGCCTTCACCAGCGTTATCTTTCCCTGATGCTTCTCTTAAGGACAGATTCAACATATTTGAAACAGAGCTCTGTTTGGAAACTACTGTATAATCAATAGCAAGGCGCATTGAGCCTCTTCGGGACCTGAGCACTGCCTCATCAGTCACAGGTGGCCCCTTCCCAACCAGACAGGCACCTTAATAAAATCATTCAACTAATCCAACACATATTTTTTTTTAGACTGGCTGGAGCTGGATGCCCTGTCCTATTATGCAAACAGTACACAATGAATTGCTGATAGCATCTCCTCACCATTGCCAACATAAACACAGCCAGGCCAACCGAAATGAGCCCAGTGGCTGTAAGCAACAATAGTTGCATAAGTTTGTTTAAATAAACACAACTAACAACAGGTGAAAATGTTTTTATCTCCTCCTGTTGGTAAACTAGAGACTTTTGAGATTGAGTTCTTCTAGAAATAAAACCAGTGTCAAGTATGAGAAACAAAAGGAAGCTGAGTGGAGAACACCCAGAAAACCAACTTTATGCTTCTTCCGGAAACACACACATAGACACAGATCTTTGAAATAAGTAACTAGAACTACTAAAACCAAATTAATTGACTTATTTGCATTGTCTATTTACTACCTCACAGTAAGGATTTTCTTTCCTATTCCTGTCCACTGCACTTTCTGACATGTGACCTTTGAGTTGTGTAACAGAAATATTTCTTAATACAGTAAAGAAGTTCGATACCACTAGATAACATAAAATTACACACAAGAGATATATTTAGTAGGCAACATTCATCTCGAAACCAAAACCCTAAAATAGAAAAAAAAATGCAAGTGGACAAGTAAAGGGAAATGGACATTTATTAAAGTAGAGAGATGATGTCAAGTAGGAGCTATACTCAATGGAGGGGATTTAATGAAGTACATCAGAATGACTAATGAAACACGATGGAGAAGTCACTTCCTGAGCAACGGGTGTTGAGAGAAAAGGAAGAGCAAACCGAGAACAAGTATTTTAGTGGCACATATGCAGGGCCTCTTAGTCACTCTGGATAATGAGATGAGTATATTTTTTTAAAAAAGGAAAAAAAAAGACATGACATCAAGACCATCAGAATAGGTAACAGGAGGCTTTATTATGTTTCAAGAAAAGCAAATCTTGTCCATCTGTACCAATTCTTTAGACTTGAAAAGACTATTCCAGTCTAAAACTCAAGTTTTTTCCTTCCTTGAGAAGTTTTAGAATTTGGTGGTAAACTTATTGATGCCTGGCAAAGGTCTGCCTCAAGAAAAACACATTCGATTTTAATTACACGATGGGAAACATACTTGGGGGTGGAGAGTATTTTTAAAAAGCAAAGTATCTTTTTGACACCAAAATTCCTACGCCAAGTTTGCAATCTACAGTGCTCTGAGTTTCAATAATAAATTAAACCTGTGAGGAGGAACAGACAGACTGCCACATTAGGTATTTTTCTCTAATTTTCCCAAAATGATATTCCAAAGAATTATCCCAACCTATCATCCAGAACACATAAAAAGAATGTACCCCAACTCAGTAAGATGCAATTGAGTTATCTATTAATTCTTTGGAAAATTAACTCTTTTGGGGATGATGGTTTTAGAGCTGTGATTTCTCCTTTGGCTGAGTACACAGGATTCGTTCTTTAAATGTGTTTTCCTCCCCTCTCAAGCATCCAAGTAAGATTTATGGATTTTTTTGTTGTTAGAAAAGGAAGACAAAATTCCTCCAAGTTCATCTTTACCAAGTTCTCTCATTTGAAACTCCTCCACAAACAGATACCTTATTTTAAAATTCCATCTTAAGTAACCATGGGATTTAGGCCAATTCATTGAATTTCTGACTTAGATTTATTCCTGTTGCCTGTTGGGGATGATTTTTATTCTGAAACCCTAAATCCTAAAACTCCACTTCAAATTTTCAGTTCAAATATTTGTCTCCTCACCTCAATTTTTCTTCCCCTTGGTTATAAAAATTATGTATGAAAACACCCTGTAGAAACTTGGAAAAGTTAAAACAAAACAAAGAAAAATGTCACTTATAACCTCACTTATTGAGAGGAAATCATTATTCACATTTGGCATATTTTCTTTCAGTCCTCTTAAATGAATTTTTTTCATAGGAGGATCATTACTGTATATACAATTTTATTTCCTGATTTTCAAAACGTAACAATACAAATTTCCCCTGAATTAGCACTCTTTTCCAAAATCCCCTTATGGCTGCATACCAGGTACTCATAAGAATAAGACACAATTTACACCAACTATCCTACATTATTGGACATTTAGACTTTTTCCATTTTTTTCTATCATTATAATGATTGCTGCACTAAGCATCTCTGTATAAATCTTAATCCACATGTTTGGTGACTTCTACAGGATAGATTCCTAAAAGTGGAATTATTGGGCCAATAACCATAAATATGTTTATGGTTCTTGACACAAGTAGCTTCCCAGAAAGACGATCAAGTAACAATCCCACTGAATACCTGCGAGAGCGTCCGTCCTACTGCACCCTCACCAGCATTCCAAGTTACCACTTTTTGAAAGGCTGATAAATTCTGTAGGAAAAAAACACCACTTTGAAAAATTTCCAATCCTTAGACAAACCTGCCGAGGTCAATGATTTCAAACGTTCCCTCGCTATCAAAATCATCTTCTTTTACCACTCAAAACAAGATGTTAAACTTTCCCACATATAAAAATGCAATCAAAACCACAAACATGAGAAGAATGTAGTCATTTGTTGGATGTTTTCATTGGGCAACTAAGGTGCTTGTAGTTAAGAAGCCAAGAACAGCCAGCTCGATGTACCAGCCTGTGACAGCACGGAGAGACGCCCAGTGCAGAGAGATGCAAGCAAAATAAATCCAGACCTGAGCCCACTGCCAAACTTCACGAGATGCGTAAGATTTCAATTACCATAAGTCAACACCTAGCAAAAGGAATACATTAGAATGTTCAAGAATATATCCAGACTACATTTAAGATTTATTTAATAGCTTTTTACACAAGAAAATTTCTTTCCTCCCTCTAAAGCAATGCATATTCCCATAAACATCCAATATGTCTTTGTTATTTCATGGTATTCACGTGCAAAGAACAAAGGCTCAGTTTCCCATAACCCACATTCTGAATTGATCACTCCATAACATGGAAAAATATCAGATAAGTGGAAGGTTTTTCTACAACACTGGCAATGTTTTGGGGTATCTTCCCCACATTCTCTTTCCAGGAAATTTGCTCCACTTTCCCCAGTGTTGCCCACCATTTCTGCTCCGTGAACATAAGATAATAGCAGTAGTAGCAGCAGGGGGAAAAGTATCTATTGCGCTCTTAGCATGTCATACACCCAGTGCTAAATGCTCAATATAGATTATTTAATTTAATCCTCATAAGAACCCTATGAGCTAGACACAGTTTTCAGATGGGGAATCTGAGTCTCAGTGAGGTTAGTCACTTGCCCAAGCTGGTGAATGGCAGATCCATGTGACCCTGACTCTCTGGCCACATATGATTGAACCGAGGGAGATGGAAGCCGTTCTAAGAGCTGGTCAGCGGCCTGCCCACCACTTGTGAGGTCCAGCACAAGAAAGAAGAGCTGAGGCCATTCGAGTTTTCTTAGGGATTTGGGAATGGGGCAACTGATCCTATCTCATGAGCTGTGGGAGAGGGAGCTGCTGAAACGTCACGTCAGCTTGAGTCACAGCTGGCATCACGATTAGCCCAACAATGCCATGTGCAAGGAGAGGATACAGGGAGCAGGACCTACACATCAGCAGGTGACCGCAGAGAGAAAAAGAATGAAACCAACCCACAAAGAGAAATCCTGAGTTTCTGTAACTGCATGTTCTCATTAAATAGCCCCCTTTGAGCTAACGGAAGCAAGTGCCTGCCTGCTCTTTGCCAAGAGCTCTGTCTAAAATATCCACTAAGGAATCTGCAGTGGAGTCGTTCCTCACTCAGAGGCTGGGCTCTCATCAGCATCTATCCTGTACAGCAAGTTAGCACCATTAAAAACAACCCACCGCTGTGTGTCCCTCCACGAATGCAAGTAGCCGGCATCTCTTAGATGTTTCCTGCCCCAGTGTTTAACGTGAAACAAACCAAGTCTTTAGGCTGAAATTACCAGTTGATAAGAAATACAAAGAACAGAGGAGCAAGTTAATGACATCATAGGGAAGCAATCAGATAAATTCCAATGTAAGACATTCCATAAGCAACTCGTCTGATGTTTTCAAAAAGTCAATGTTGTCTGAATAAAAAAGAAAAAAGAAAAAAAGGAGGGATGAGGGGAGTATTTGAGAATAAAAAAGACTGAAAAAACCACACAAACAAAATTAAACTGTGGTCCTCAATTGGATAAAAACAAATTAAAAATCCAACCAGATGCAATGCATGCTCTTTGAATGGTTTTGGAGGGAACCAACTATAAAAGCTGATTGGGGGAAATATGATATAGACTGAATATTGGGGGGTTATTGGTAACTTTCTTAGGTGTCATAATAATTTTATGTTTGGCAATTCAGGAAAATATCCTTATTCTTAGGACATATATACTGAAGTACTCAGAAGTAAAGGGTCATGATATCTGTAATTGTATTACTTTGAAATGATTTAGTAAAATAAAGCCCAATTGTATAAACAACTAGTGATGGATAAGTAGGTAAAGCAAAATGTTAGCAATTATTGATTCTATATGGTGGGTGTTCATTGCACTTATCTTTCAACTTTCTCTATGTTTGAAATTTTTCATATAAAAAGTTGATAAAATAGCACACATAGGAAAAATAATAATCACGGAAACCCCTTACAAAGACACAAAGTGAAGCCTGACATCCCTTCTCTCAATAAACCACACTCCATAGTTCCTTCTCCATTGCTAGAACAAACATTGTACCTACATCTTCAGTTTGGCCCACATGAAGCTGTTGTGTGTTTTTAGGGGGCACGCTGCACAAAAAGCCGAGGTCAAGGTCTAGAGTCACCATCACCCCATGAAAATCAACAGAAGGAAGAGCAGTCATAACTTCTCTCCCTACTCCCTTTTCAATGAGCAGGTTTAGTTGAATCTGCATAAACGAAATACATATCTAATATAACTCCATTGCACCTTCCTTAAATCAGAGCTATGATTTTAAACAAATCCTCATCTGTTCCTAAAAAAGTAATCAGCCTCGTTCCCCCTTTCTTTTCCTAAATGGATGTTAAGTCGAGTCAGCCCTGACGATACAAAAACACATTGTGCATTAGCAGCATTCTGAACGGAATGTTTCCTCCTCCCTGAACGTGTATTAACCAGGTCAGGGCACTGGTGGCTCATGTTGCTGCTACAGCACGTAATCCAGCTGGTTTCATGACCAGTATCCCGTGGAAGTCAGCAGTCATAGTCACGCATGAAAAGGCTGGTCAGGGAGCTGTGTTCATTGAGATTTTAGGAGTTAGATGGCAGGAGAGAACCTAGGTAGGGGATGACAAATGTGGGAGGCCCAAAAATCAAGTAAGAAAAGGATTTCCATCATCAGGCTTACATAGGTCAGTCCATTTAAAAAATGGGCTCTATGCAATCAAGTTGCAATGAGCATTTGCTTTTAGAGAATATTTATTTCAATTATGGACAATGAATACATTTGTAAGAATTACTCATCTTCGATAAGAGAAATATTTTAAGTCATGTTAAGTATAAATAAGTGATTAGTAAATAGAACGTGTATGCTAATCAAAGATAGGAAAGGGTGAAAGGAGCAAACAATACTAATAGTCATGAGGTACCTGGTTACCAACTGTTTGTTATGCACTAACTATGTATGAGACTTATGAGGTACTACGTATACAGAGGCACAGAATATATATAAGCACTTAATACATTAATACATGAGGCCTTAATTTGGCTACTCACTGGAGACATCTATTCTGGTGCCACGTGTCCTCTACCCAAGAAACAAATGAAATAGAAATTAGTCAGCTGTTCATCCAGCTAATTGACAAACTGCAGCTGTTGACCAGCTATACTAGCCCTGAGTCTTTTTGATAAAGCAAGTGTGTATCATTGGCCCAGGGCACCTTCAGTCTGTGGGCCTCTTGCTTGAACTTCAACTCTCATCCTTGCAACCCCATCATCAGTGGGGAAAGCCAATGCCGGATATACTGGCATTGTGAAGCCCGGGGTTCAGGTGGGATCTTTCCGTACCACCTGCATCCTCTCTGTATGTTAAGTTACCCCATCTTTTCCCCCTTGCTTCTCGCTGTGTGTTTCAATTGGTTTAATGGATAGTGTGAGGTCAGCATTTCGGGGGCGGGGTGGGGGGGCGCTATTTAGAGTAACAATGAGCTAAAGCCAGTCTAATCGATTAAATGAGCCACATTATCTGTGAAGAGGGAAAAGCTGCTGGGAGAGAAGAAAAGTCAGTGACAGAATCTTCACCAACCCCCAAGCAGGAGGCTTCGATGTCTGTCCCCAGTCTCTGACATGAACAGAAAATAGAGAGAGTATAATCTAACATGGAGGGGAAAAGGAAAACTGGGAGGGAAGGTTCAGTTTCAGAAAAAAAATTTTCCTAACGGGTGCAGCTCCTGGATTCTCACCATCACCATACCCTCCCACGTCCTCAAATAGCACAGGGCCTTTTGGAGGTGACACAATCGCTGCCATGATATTGTTAGTGTAATAAAGGTGAAATTTGATTTAAATGAAAAATTAAAAACTCCATGAAAAGTGAAAAATGTGACAAACCACAAAGCAATACTAAGACTGATTCTTGGGTCACCTTCTATTTAAAACCTTGACTAAGCTTCGATACTTCCCAATATTCTAGAAATGGCTTCAGCCATTTCAGAATGCAATTTTCCAGGATCTGATATTCAACTGACTAATCCAGAGGACTATTATATTTATATCTTATAAGCAGTCTATTCATGCTCACAGACCAGACTGTAAGGGTTGAAAAAATATATCAATAACTAAATCAACTGCTTCTAACCAAACGTGGAAGAGGAGAATTCATGAGTTTTGTCCACCTAAGAGTCAGACCCTGGGAATTAGGATGATTACCCTTTACTATGGAACGAGAGATGGGGAAGACTTTTATAGACAAGAATTGTTTCCATCTGCCTAGTGCCTCTCCCCTTCTTCTAGAAACTGCCCTTCTCCTCTGCTTCTATGGTTGTTACCAAAGGGGCCAGAACTCTATTCTATGGCCATTGCTGATTGGTCAGGAGTATCCACCTGATCCAAGCTGGACCAATCAAAATTCCTCCCTAATAATTTTGGCTCTGAGACAGAAAAGACTGTCTCTCTGAAGACGGCTGCATTTCCACAATATGGAGAAATGGAGGGAGTCAGTCAGCAGAAAAAATGTAGCAAATAACAGAGAAGAGTCGGTAACCCTTATGGGCTCCTGGTGGCTGGATCCAGGGCCTTCTGAGGCCCTGGTGCATTCCCTGAGATATTACCTCGACTTCTGTGATTTTAAAAACTCTCCTTGCTTAAACCAATTTGAGTTGAGTTTTTATCACTTGCAAAAAGATTTTCTAACTAACCCAAAAGACCAAAGTCAAAAGCACAATTTACTCTGGAACAAAAAGGGAACAATGAGATTGATTATTGCATAAAATAAACAAAGGTATCCATAACTTCTGCCTCAAAAGTGCAGAAATTGCATAGCTGACATTCAAGCCACTATGTCCCCAGAGACCTCACATGTGACTAAAAAAAGAAACTGCTTTTGAATCTAAATATGAGCTTCAATGTGCCTGGCATATTTTTGGTGTCAGCAGACCAAAGGTGACACCAAAAATAATGGGCTTTTTCTCACAGGTGTCAGCATCTACTCGCAGGCTGGCCCTCTCTACTGCCTGAAGGGAAATGAGACAAGAGGACTCAGCGGAAACCAGAGGTAGTCAGTTTCCTTTTGAGGGGGCACCTCACATGGGAAAGGCATCTATTAGGTACACATATTTAGAAAACAGTCATTTCAAGTAGAAGAGAACTGTAGTTATAAGGAATTAATATTTTCTGCACACTTAATTACATGGAGGCCTGTTCAGATCACTTTACACACATGATAACCAAGTCTCATATTTGAAGAAGATGGCATTGTTGTCCCCATTTTGCAGGGCATTTGATGCTCTGAAATGTGTTTTGTCTGAAGTTTCCAGTCTGCATTGTCACCCCAATCATGTGCTTTTTCACTACTTAAGTTTTGTTATAACTGCCAAGGACTGTTCACCAAACTCAGAGTTTGGGCTGTCCAGGGGCAGGGGACCGGAAAGCTCCCCAACCTAAGAATGCACAGAGGCAGTCTCTAGACTCTGGGGGAGGTGGGGAGATGGGGAGCACAGCAGACAGGGTGGGGACAAATGCCTTGCAGCCCACCACAGCAGGTGCTGGCCTCTTCCATGCCCCTGATTTTACCAGTCCCCAGGTGTTTCGCCACAACCCATGCTCAGTGATGCACTCTGATGTTCTCTAAGCTCCAGAAAATTTGGAAATAAGCCTCCTCTTATTTTGATTGTGGAAGGAGCTTGTTTTTCATTATTACAAGTTTTGCTGTTTTTGCTAATTATAAAAGCATTATATACTCTCTCTAAAAAATTCGGACATTACCAAAAATATATAACTAACACAGCAACAGTTCCCTGGGACTCACCAACACCCAGTTGTCAGTCAACAGTAATATTCCTTCAGACTTTTTTCTGTGTGTATTTTAATATATCATCTCCCTACAAAAGGGGATTGTTTCAGTTTTGTTTTCATTTGCTTTTCTTTGCTTACTTATTTCAATATATATGAATATATATATATATATTTATATTTATATATGTGTTTTACATTATATGCTTCTCCATTATTTGCATTCATGCAGCAATCACATGGCTGGGATCACAGGCTCTGAAGCCAGACTGCTTGGATTCAAACGCTAGATCCACATCTTTATTGCTGTGGGACCTTAGGGACATGTAATTAAAGTTCTGGGCCTCAGTTTGTCCATCTGGAAACTGGACATAATAATAGTATCTACCTAATAGGGTTGTTGGGAGGTGTGATGACATACAAACCACTGGAAACAGTAGCTAACATATTGAAAGAGCTAAATAAATGAAATATATTATTATAGCATTGGTCTTTTAAATTACTTTTGAAATTTAAAAATATTTTAAAACTATGAGTTAGAATGAACAATTTGACTTTACTGGTCATATGTACTTTCCCTTGTGTGCTGCCTATAATAGTAGACAATTAAATTCACAAACTCATCCTAGAAAAAGTGCTCCATACCTCATTGCTGAATATCACTATGGTCACCTTCAAAGTACCCCCGGGAAGCTATGTACTGATGCCAGTGCCTAGTCTACCCTTCAAAGCAATTTTGGAATTCTTTCTAGAATGGACATCAGAGCTGTAATTATATTACCCTTGATGTGCTGAATTTCATCAAAATGTCTTCCTTTCAATATTTCCTTTATCTTCAGGTAAAGAAAGAAGTCATTGGGGGCCAGGTCAAGTGAGTAGGGAGGGAGTTTCAACACAGTTATTTATTTACTGGCTAAAAGCTCCCTCATGGTGCCGCGTGAGCTGGTGCACTGTCGTGATGCAAGAGCCATGAATTGTTGGCAAAAAGTTCAGGTTGTTTTCATCTAACTTTTTCATGTAGCCTTTTCAGCACTTCCAAATAGTAAACTTAGTTACCTGTTTGTCCAGTTAGTGCAAATTCATAATGAATAATCCCTCTGATATCAAAAAAGGTTAGCAACATTGTTGCAACAAGTTTGCGAACTTAATTGTCAGACCTCATATTCAGATCCTTCAACTATTTACTTATCGAGTTTTCAAATTTATGTTATTGCTTTGCAAGAGTCCTTTATGTTTTAGGGAGTTTGGTATAGGGTGAATATCGCAAATATTTTCCCCACTTGCAAGTAATTTCATACTAAAGAGAAGTTCCTCAAAGGTGCTGGCAAAGAACACGGGCTTGGAATGAGGTAAGTTCAGGTTCGAATCCCAGCTCCACCACTTACTCATCACGTGACCCACAAGGAAGCTGCTCTACTTTTACCACTGGACAGTGGGCAGAATTCTAAGATGGTCCCCAAAATCCCTACCCCCTAGTGTACATACCTTGTATAATCCCCTGCTCTTGAGTACAGGCAGAATCTGAGGATGTCATGTTATATCATCCCCATGATTACGTTACTAATCATTGACTTTTAGATAATCAACAGAAGATGATCTGGGTAAGCCTAATTTAATCTGTTGAGACCTTAAAAGAAACTGGGCTCTTCCTCAGATCGGAGAGATGTGAAGCTTAAGAGATATTTGGTGTGAGGGAGTTTCTCTGTTGCTGGCTTTGAAGATGGAGGGAGCCACATGGGAAGGACCTAAGAGAGGCCACTGAGAGTGACCCCTAGCTGACAGTCTATAAAGAAACGGGGACCTCAGTCCTACAACTACAAGGAACTAAATTCTTCCAATAACCTGAATAAACTTGGAAGAGGTCCTGAGCCATAGATGAGACCCCACCCCATCTAACATCTTGATTTCAGTCTCTTGAGACCCTGAACAGAGAACTCTGTCGTGCCATGTCCAAACTTCTGACCTACAGACCTGTGTGAGAATAAATGGGTGTTGTCTCAAGTTGCTAAAATTGGGTTCATTTGTTATGCAGCAATAAAAAACTAACATACTGTATCTCCTCATCTGTAAAATGAGGATGAGGTTCAAATAACATCTTCCTCTTGGGATTGTTCTGGCAAATAATATATGCATAAAATACTCAACACAGTGCCTGGTATAACCTAAGAGAATTTTAGGGGTTGGTGCCTGGGATTAATAGGGGTTAGTACTTGGGATTAAACTATTACTATTGTTTTCATAACTACTGATATAAAGTGGGGTAACAAATTACTTTTTCACAAAAATAGTGGAGAAGATCAAAACTTTACAAATAAAGTTCAAGGGAGTTAGAAGGAAGTTAAAAAGGATTTTAGATGGTAAGAAGTTTATCATAGAGTACTCCCTTGTTTCTAGCACTTTTAAAAAGATCTACATGTCTAACCTCCTTTGAAGAAAGGTATGTGTCATCAACCGTGTTTTAAAGAGGCAATATGCCCTAATATCCTGGGGATAGATGGTCCTGGTTTCAAATGCTGGCTCTGCCACTTACTACGGCTATGATTCTAGGCAAGTTAGCTGATGTGGAGCTCAGTTTCCTCCTCTCTGAAATGGGAATAAATACTATCTGTCATGCAGGACTGCCATAACCTTGCTTGGAGCCAACGTTCAATAAATGGAGGTAAATGTACAAACTAAGGTTGGGAGAGAAAACTGTGCTGCCTTATTCTGCAGAGAAGACATGGTAAGGCGACAATAAACACTGACATGCCAGTGTGTTCTGGGTATCAGAGACTCTGCCACTCTATTGAGTTATTAATTGCAGAGCATTTCAGTCTCTGAACCATCAAGAAACATTTCGCTACACTGAGGGTTTCCCAACTTCCTTCCAAATACAGGGCCTGGGATGTGTCAGGCAGCGTGGAGAAGGCAAAGGAGCACTGTCTGAAGACCAGGTTCCAGTCCTGATCTCTCCTTCCTGAGTGGCCCTAGGAGCAGTCACCATTATCTCCTGTCTGTCTAGGTACCCGACTCCCTTTTGGTTACAGTAGCAAACTCTTCCTTGGAGCAAATGCCCTTCCGCACCTCAAGGAAATGGCTCTAAGGGAGCAGTCGATCACAAAACCCTGTTCACCGAGCTCCCTCAGAGGGAGCACATGACCAAGGCCTGTCCAATCCTCTTGACCACAGTGACTGGGCAGAGTATAGTTATGTCACCCAGGCCAGGGCAATCAGAGCACTGGGGTTTCACATGTGGGCCCTGGAAATGAAAATTTCTCTCTTTTCTCTAAGAAAATGTGGCTGTTTGTGGTCATCCTTGCCCTCCAAAAAAGTCCACGTTCAGTAGGTAAAAATAAGACCAATACTCCAAGACTGACAAAGCTGAGAGAGACAGTATCCTTAAATATCAATGTACCAGAAGCCTACCCATCTCTGTGTCACTCAGTCACATGAACCAATCAATTCCCCTTTCCACTTGACCTAGTTTTAATTGAATTTTTATCACTTGTGAGCAAAAGAATCCTGACTAATACACTAGGCCTTGTTTTCGTCATCTGAAAAAATTAAAAGGTTGGGTCTACAATGTCCAAAGTCCCTTGCAAAGCCCCAGAGCCTAGAAATTTCTTCCCAAATGGCCTAGGCTAGAGTGAATTCCAGGCACTGGAGAAAGACAAAATGAGCATGGCCCTGAAATTTGGTTGCTATTTAGCTGAAACCTCAGTTCTGACACCTAATACAAAACCTTGCACGCAATAGATCTTGCTAAATATTTCCTAGTTAACTAACAGGCAGTGGCAGAAGTTGTACTCCTGAGATTTTCTCATTTCTAGGGTGAGTTTCCTCCCTGAATCAGCCTCACCCCCCCACCCTCAGCTAACTGGAGGAGCTATAGCAAATATTTTCACAAGGAAGGATGGAAATTCTGAGCTCAGCACTGCCCCAAACAGATGGGGACCAGATGTGCAACGAGCACGTGACAGAGGAGCTGTCTTGGGGCAAGACACCCCCCAGGGTCCCACCTCTCTCAGGCTCCCACCTTCTTATTCCCCCCCCCACCCCCATTCTGTTCTGCTTTTACTCTTAATGTTCCCACCATAACTGCTTCCCTCTGTGAATGTATATGCAGCACCCATGGGTCTGGTGAGAGACAGGCACAGCACCCCCCCTTGCCCGGGAGGGTGGGGGAGTCCTGGAGGGAGGGTGACACTTAGGGCCTTTGTATCCTTAGACAAGCCTGGGAACCAATGGACACAACATGCAATTAATACCAATGACAACTCATCAAAGGGCTAAGCCACTGGGTAGGTATAAGGGATATGTCAGTCAATTGTCACCAACCCTTCCTGAGCCTTTCCATAGCCCAAAACACCAGCCACAAAAAGGAAAACCACAAAGGCGACTCTTAATGCCTTGAGCAGTAATGCACATATGCAGGAAATGTTTCCAGGAGAGACGAGGAGGCAGTGACAATACAGTTCACTCAGAAAGATTTCTCTTAAAATTATTTTGAAACTCTTTCCCCAAAATGTCTACACCTTAAGCCACTGACCATTCCTCTCTTCCCCTCGTGCCGTCCCTGCTCTTTCCTTAGCCCTCCTGTGTCTTCCTCTTCACTTCCCTCCTACTAGAGCAATGTGGTTGCTGTTCCTCTTGCCTTCTCCCATCACCTCTTCTCCCCACCCCATCCCCAAATCCACAAATGCCCATGACCTTGGTGAACTAACACAAGAAGCTTCTTCTTTACAAGCTAAAAAGGAATGGAGTTCCAAATGCTTATAACGTTTTTCTCTGCCATATATATATATTATATATATATATATATATATATATATATATATATATTTATATATATATATATATGAAATTTGCTAGCAGAGATTCTAAAACTCTCCTTTTTCAATAAAAAAGAAAACAAAGTGTTCACAAAAAGCTTGTCCTGACCAAGAACACATGCACAGCTTAGTCCAATAGGCCTGGATTTCATTATAGAAATGTTTCAGCTGGAGGATACCTCAAATGTCTTCATCCTGGCATTCTGCACCCTTCTCGTTCTTCAGCTGCAATTACCATAACAGCTGCTACAACGCATGCCATGGGTGGAATGAGAGTGTTCCCACTTGATGGGTTCCCTTGCACCCCCATGTCATGGAGGATTATGTTCCAACGTGGAGAGAGATCGATTTGGACATGGAGGAATCTGGCAATTGACCAAGGCCCCAAACCATCTAACCTCTGGTATATCTTGATGTCAGTTTGTCTAACTTCATCCCCAGGGGCCAGAAGAAATCAAAGTAAGGACAAGACACCAAGGTAAACACCGCAATTGACCTAACCACCTAAAAGACTCTAGTCACTCCAATACTTTTAACTGCTTGGGAAAATCTTAGGAGCAGGCTAAGAATCTGAGGTTCTGATATGAAGCTGAAGTCAACAATGCATTAAATTCTGTCACCTATTTGGTTACAATTAGCCAGGGCCAGTTAGTTTGTTCATGGTGAATTACTGACTTTAATTGTTACCATTGCGAAGGATCACTTAAATCAAGTGTGTATCTAATAGGTTCCTTCTTAGCCGTGAGTCCTATAAACCAGAGTTGTGTTCAAAATCGATAAAACACTCTTCAAAGGGGAACAGTTGAAGAGGTCGCCCAGCCACAGGTAGGGAAATCAGTTGTCCCAGTCTGCCAGGCACTAAAGAGTTTCCCAAGACATGGGACTTTCCATGCTAAAACCAGGACAGTCTCGGGCAAACTTGGGTGGTAGTTACTCTAGATGTACCCCAATATTGGCCAGTGACCACTGTTGAATCAGAGGAAGGGAAGGGTACACTGAAGGGAGGGCAGAGGGGGAGAGAAAATAAATGCCTTCTAAAAGCCAGCTTGCTCACAGGAGAGCCAATTTATCTATAGTTCAAAACTGACTATAAATGTCAACTACTCCAAAGTGTGTGCAAACTATTTTGTCAACAAAGGGTTTATGGTCAATGACTGGGAAATGCTACCAACTCCACCAGCTCTCATCACTGTAGCCTCCATGCGCACCGATGCACCAAAGGTTCTGAGAAGTCCTGCAGCAGCGGACATGTTTTACTTGGTGCATTCAGTGTGTCCCAAGTTATCTGACCACACAAGTTCCTTTTCACTTAATGGGTATGATCATCCGACTGACCACCCTTTGAGAAGGGGGGGTTTTATCCACAAAGCCATAAACAACTTAAGCGGTATATGACTTAAATTCAGGAAGACAGGCACATCTGCTTAAGACATCAACACATTTCTCTTTGTACTCGGTGAAAAGCATATTGTAAACTTAGCTGAAATAGAGCCATGATTGATAGTATTTATTTGAATAAGACCTGGGAAGAATGACTGAGATCTGTATAGAATATTAAAGATGAATTAACAAGTAAAAACAGTGCTGAAAAAAAACTAGAGTTGAACTTGAAACACAATCTGAAGTGGATTTTGTGTCTGATGGATGTGAGAGATTCATTCATTCATTCATTCATTCATTCAACCAATTAATTAAGCATGTATGTGCCAGGCTCTGTGCTAGGCCCAGGGATGTAGCAGTGAATAACAGAGAGTAACAAGGTCTCTACACACCTGATGCCTGGAGCTTCCAATCTTAAATTTCAGTAAGTGCTAACAATCTTATTTTAACAATGAAAAGAAAGTGCAGGAGTCCGTAGGAGGGAGCTCTAGCTCAGACTCAGGGGGATGCTCATGATGGCTTCTCACAGGAGGTGATGTCAAGGTTTAGACCCAATGGATGAGGTGAGTGGGGCAGTAGCAGTGTGCATAGGAGTGCGGTGTTAGGCAGTGGGGGACAGTGTTCTGGGCAGAAGGAACAGCACATGCAAAGTCTTGGTGAAACAGAGCTCAGAGCATGCTTTACACATGCAAGGGTCTTGTCCCTGAGGTCAGAGCTAGCATTCATTTTAGCACACAGTAGGGCCTCCATACACTTTGACTATTATTATTATTATTATCGTTATTATGTTAAGGAAGAAAATTTTGCAACAGAAGGAGGTTAGATCTGACCCTTTCTGCACCTCTAAATATCTATGACTTTGTGATTGGGAGAATTTTATGGTTCCCTTTAAAATGTGTTTAAAGCTTACAGATTTCTCCTTCTGGAAAACATAGCTCCCCACAAAGTCATAAATATAGGTATTAACAGACTATGTATTTCTGAATTATTTTTTCCTTCCTTGTGCGCTGGTTCCCTCCATGTTCCCAAGTAAATGGGCACATGCCCACCTCAACAACCTTGACACCTCTGGACTTCTTTGCAAGATGCTTCCAGTAGCCCAAGACTTACACGGCAAGCAAACATCAGCGGACACTTATTGGGCCACTAATATTTTTTAATTAAACCACATCCGCTGATGTAAATGTGACTTCCCCAAGTGGTGAAGCACAGAGCCTTCTTGGTGGAGACTTTTATTAATAAAGCAATCCCAACTGTACCCTCTCTGGAGCATCCAGAAGAGGACATACCCAGAGAAAACACTTACCCCTCTGAAATTCCAGGCTTTCGGAGAAGGAAACATGGAAAAGTTGTTTTGCCTCTGCCGTTTAGGCCTAGAAGAGGAGAAAAAAAAAGGGCAATATGTTCGTTATTCATTGGTTAGGTATTTAGAGGAAATCATCGACTTCAGATGCAGCTTTATCAAAAACAGAGATGCTTGGAGAAATGGCCCAGGCATAGGAGGCAGCTGGAGTTTTCTACAGCTCTTCAATCTTGAGCAGCCAAATTCACTCCAAACTCCCTCCCAGCTCCCCAGGAGGACAACTGCAGAGTCCCTTAAAATAGTCAACCCCTTACCCTTAAAAGAAAATCTAAAATTCAACCTGGACGTAATCCACAAGCCAGACCAAACTCCCAATCTTGATCTTTATTTCTCACACACAAGCAATTCCCAAATGGACACCATCAGGTGATGTTTGTAGCTTCGGCTCAGCCTGGAACTCTCCCCTGTTGCACACACGCTGGGGAGCCCCAGCACCTCCACCTTGGGCACACTTGAGCTCCAGACTTTTAAAGGGACAATCAACAGGACATGCAGCCACTGCCTAACAAGTCGAAACTGGTTTCCTCACCTATGAATCGCTTCACATGAATCAATCTCCTCATACATGATGGAGGCAACTTCAAGTCAAGTCAGTGCACGGGGCAGGCAACCAACCAGTACAGGGAAGGAAAGACGTGGCAATGTGGCTGGGCAGTGCCAGGCACACCTTGGTTCTGTCTTGTAAAGTCAGTCCAATTTCGTAGCTGCCAACATACCTTGTAGGGATACCTTTTACGTCGGTAAATTACTCCTCCCCAAAATGTCACATCTGTCAATCTGGATATTCAAATTTCATCTTTGCTTGAAGTACCACCTCCCTGAAAAGCATCCCTGGAAAAGGTCCACCTTGGACTTTCCTTGAGGTTTTAGTCACTGATGTGCCAAAAGGGGGTTGTTGGTTTTTCACACGATAGTCACAGTGTTCCTTTGACCTCTCTGCCATAATCAGCAGCGACGCAAGGCAGAACGCGTGTCATGACCACTGTGCAGGCCTTGCAGTGTCTCAGGCCTGAGTAAAAACTTTGATTGGCTCCACCATACAAAAGAGCTAAACACAATACAAGGTAATTTTTATAGTGGCAGCAGCTAACAGGTATTGAATACTTAAAACAGAGATGCTAATACTTCACGTAGTCCATCTCCTTGATTCACACTGTGAGCTAGGGTTCATTATTGTACCCATTTGATAAGAAAACAGAGGCCTGAGGATATTAAATGATTTGGCTATCATCGCATAGAGGAAATCAGGATTCTGATCTCAAATTTCATGGTGTTTTCTTAGCTGTGTGACACTGAGCATGAGGCTTAATCACTTGAGTTTCCATGTTCCTATGTGCAGAACAGGAAAAATAATGCTCAATACTTAGAGTCAAGAGGAGATGAGGACTCTAACTCCAGTTCTGTCATTGATAAATTCTCAACAGATGTCAGCACGGTGCCATCTACCTCCACCCCAAATCCTGGCTCCAAGAACAGCCTTCAAACAGGGGCGCAGGATTGACACAGAAGAACTGGGACAACTCACCAAAACAGATGGGAACCCTCACTTACATGTCTTTCTATCCAGCCCCTTTCTCTGCCTCACCCTCCTCACCCACACATGCAACAATAAAACCCCGGCAAATCACATCTCAAGACAAACAGAGAACACGTGGGTGGTTACTTAGATTTAATATCCTTCTCTATTAAGTAACATGCTGGTCTAAGTTCTTCCGAAAAGACATTTCTCCCTTAAAAGAAAAAAAATAATTCTCTCCCCTCCTGGGTTATAATTGGGCTTTGCTTTCCTAACTATGTGATGAGCTTCACTGTTTCCAAAGCAACAACATATACCAGAACATTCTGAATAAAGGTTCAGTTCACAGAAAATGACGATCACAATAATTAATAGTGATTAAGTTATATGATGTGCTAAGCACTTTGCCTACATAATCAAAGTCTCACAATAACAGTAAGATAGGCTATTATATTAGGTTATATTATAATGTTAATACATGATATATAGGTAGTATTATAATAGTGTTATATACTATAATTTATACATAACACATTACAATGGCATTACATACTTTAAAAAATAATATATTACAACTTTATATCATAATATATTTTCATATAATATTATGGTATAATGCAGATATTATCATTACCCCATTTTATAGATGAGATAAACTGAGGCTCAGAGAGGTTAAACCACATGCTGTTAAGTCACACAGCGGGTAGGTGGCCAAGTTGGAAATCATACCCAGATGGGTCTGACTCCAGATTCAGAGTTTGCAGCCCCTCTAAAATAGAGAAGCCCCACCAAAGAGGGCAGAACGTGCTTTTAGAAGAATGCAGCCTGGGGGTTCCTTGTGGGAGGGCATCAGTTTAGCAGGGCCTCCTACTACGAGGCCTGTTTGGGCAAAGAAAGAGCATCAGAGCCAGTCTGTCAATCCAGGGCACTCTCGGGCAACTTGGACACACCCCTTTGGGGGTGGGGAAACTGCCAGGAAACCTACAGAGAGAAAGGCTGTCCATAGCTGTTAGCCACCCCCACCCTTGCATTCCAACACCAGGCTTCCAGATCATTCATATTAGCTGGAGTCCCTTTAAACAATCTAATCGGGCATCATAAGAGTCTCCTGATAGTTTCCTGCTTCTCCTCAGCCAAACGCTACCACCCAGGTGGCTATAAAGACAGCTCCAGGGAATAAAACCCACTCTCCTGAGAAGGCTTCAGCATGAAGGGCCTGAGGGACAATGGCAGCATAAAGTACACCATCTCAAAAGCCTGTCAAGGCTAGGTCCTCGCCACAGGAGGGCAATAGTCCTGGGTATCTTCCTTCTGTTTTAGAAGCAACTTCTTTGCACTGTCAGCAAAAGTCCCAGTGAGAAAATGACACTTGGGTCTACAGGTCTCCCGGACACGAAGCCATGCAGGGGGCCTCCTCACAGGGCCGGGAGGAGTTACCTATAGTGTGTCCAGTCCTCGCACACCTAACATGAGCAAGGCCTGTGCAGGGTACAATACGTGTGCTTAGGAAGCAAGGCCCACCCACAGATGTCAGGGGACCGTGCTGTCCAGGGAGGCGCTGATCAGAAGGCAGGGACAGGCGTGCAGCAAGAGAGACACTTGCCAAGAAGGAGGTTACATCCCTAAGAAAAGTTGCGAAGAAAAGTTATAAATTCCCCACCCTCAGACGGCTTACAGTAGAAATGGAGACACGCCCACTGTAGGAGCAAAAAGTCAGGATTCAAGGTGCATTTAGGGAACCAAAGTCGGGTATGTGTATGGCTGGAATCAAAGAGCATAAGCTCAGTAGCAACAGGCCTGAGGGTTGGCAACAGAATGTATTTTCCCACCACGTGAAAACAAAAGTGACTGTTTCCCACTGCCTTGAGAAAAGGACTAAGGCCCGTTTCCAGAACAGCCCCTAAGAGTGGGGTTTCGGAAGCAGACACTGGATTGCTTCTGCAGCGCCTGAACTGTGTGAGGCCAAGAGGCTGCTGTTCAGGGTAGAAATGTTCTGGGCTCCAAGAGTGGCTCCTCCCTTTCTTGCTGAGGGATGTCAACCAGGCTGCTGATTCTCAACTCCCTCTGACCTTCCATTTTCTCATCTGTAAACTGGGGGTAACAATATCTTTTCACAAAATTGAAGCATTAAATTAATATACTGTATAAACTGCTTAGCAGAGAGTCTGGCACTTAATAGGTGCTCAAATTGGCTCTATTATTATTATTATTATTATTATTATTATTATCATCATCATTAAGATTCCTTTAACCCAATAAGGGGGAATGTTACTTATCATTATCGTTGGCAAGGCTCATGTTGGAGAGACAATGAAATTTACACTAATTCTTACAGATTGAATAAAGTACAAGTAAAACAAAAGTTTCAATGTGCTATGAATATTGGTTAAGTGACAACATGACCACAAATAAGAATACAGTGTAAGCATGAAAAGACACCCCTTCTTCCCACTCTAATTTCCTGCCCCCCTTTTTCCCGTCCTAAAGATTACCACCTTTTCCAGCATGTTGCATATGTTCTAAATATTTTAATGTCTTAATTCTCAACCCAAAGCATCTTGCTAACAAAACCTTCCTTCTCTTTTGTTTTACCTCTCTATCCATGAAGACAACTGTAGCATTACTAGGAAAAACCAAAGTTACACCTTAGAAATTAGTGCTAAACATAGTATGACCTGTGTCAGATATTTTTTTTGGTTGGACCGCTTAAGATGGTAGTGGTTTCTCTCACTTAAACGTCCTTTTAGTTCTGGTTTTGGTACAAAAGTGAGGATGGATTGGCAAGTAGTTAGCCAGCTGAAGACCCCATTCTTTGAGGAGAAGCTCGCTGTAAAGAGGTAATTTGCAGAATGGAAAGCTCACACTTTGACTTCTCTCTTTAACAAAAGCACAGAGGCCACCACCCAGTAACATGTTTCTGTAGCTCATCAAACCACACTTGGCTTCATTCTACTCATGCCTTCTCTGGAACTCCAACTCTTTACTTCCTGTAAATTATGGGGGGAAAAGAATCACAGAACCCCAAAAAAAATCAGCTTATACAATCACTTGACACTAGTTAAATCCTCTTTGCAGCAGTCCTGTTGAAAATGCACCCTAAAAGGGAGCCCTCACCCATTGGAGAATTAATCTGTACTCTCTGCTCATGGGGGTTCCCACATTACTTTATTCACCAGTACTTATGAGCGCCTGCTATGCCAGGCACAGTGACAGACGTGAGACATACAGCAGTGAACATGCTTTCATGGAGCTAACAGAAGGACAACCAGATTTTAAAAAAAATTAGAGAGATAGATTACAACATAGTAAGTCTAGGAGGGTGGGGGGAAGAAACAGTGGCAGTGGGGAGTGTCAAAGGAGTTTAATCAAGGTTTGGGGAGCCAGAAAGGACACTAAGAGGAAATGAGGCCTCCCTGTGACTTGATAGAGACAAAAGACTCAAACAGGTGATGAGAAAGGGTACAGTAGGCCAGGCCACAGGAAAAACATGTTAAAAATGCAGGAGGTAAAATGTTGATCTTTGAAAAGATTAACAAAATAGACAAAACTGGCAAAACTGATCAAGTTAAAAAAAGGGGTGGGGAGAACACTAATAAATACTTCTATGGATAGGGCCACATAACTACAGATATAACATCAATTAAAGTGACAAAAGAATGTTACCAACGACTTTATACCATTAAATTTGAAAGCGTAAAATACGTGAATTCCTAAAAAATATACAACTTATCAAAACTGTCTCAAGGAGGAATAGAAAGTTGAAATGCTCAATAACTAGTAAAGAAATAAAATGAAAAACACCAGGCCCAGACAGGTTTACTGATGAAGTCAATAAAACTTTCAAGAAATAGTTATTCCAATCGTGTACAAACTGTTCCATAGAACAGAAAGAGTTCAGAGTTAAGAACTAGAGATGGTACATTTGAAAAACTAAAAGTATGACAACTTGTCTGCAATAAGAAGTCACAATAAATAAAGCTATGCTCATTTTTCACAATGTAAGACCATGTAGAATTCTACAGAGGATGCCAAAAAAATGTACACACATTTTAAGAAAGGAAAACTGTATTAAAATTGTAATACTCAATATACCGACAACAAAAGATGAATACAAGTCACGTATGGCTTCTGCAATTACAAGAGGTGCTCAAAGGTTACCATCAGCATCCAGACACTTCTGATGACGGCGAACTACTATTTGAGCAATGTTGACCAGTGTCCACTTCTATACATTTTTTTTGGCACCCCAGCATATTAATGAAAAATACCAACAAAGAAAGAAAAAAAAGAATGAAAATCCAAGTTGCAGGAGATATGCATGATATGACATATATATGACATACGATATATGACATGACATAATATTTCGAAACACACAAAATAGCACTCTACTGTTTATAGGCCCATATAGATGTAGTAAAAATGTAAGATTACAGATGAAAAGTCTATATCAACTGCAGAAGACTGGTTCCCTCTGGGGGTTTAGAGGGGAAAGGGACTGGATGGGGCACATGTAAGGCGTCATTTCTACCTGTAATGTTTCATTTATTCACATACAAATTCTGAAGCCAATAGGGCAAAATGTTGATGTTTATTAAATCTATACAGTGGACACAGAGATGGATGGTCAAATAGTCTATATTTTGCTATGTGGGTAAAGTATTCTATAATTTAAAACAATAATAAACATGAATAAATTATGGCACAGCCATACAATAAAATACTAAGGCATCCATTAAAAATATTGAGGTATATTTATGTCCTCGCCAGCCAAAACCTTAAAACATGGTATGTGAAATAAAAGGCAGGATAAGATGTAAACCTGTTTACGTTTATACACACATATGCACACACATATACGCACATTCACACACACACATACAGAATCAGCTATACGTATGCTCCCAAGTGAGGGCGTTGGAAGGGCAAATGCCCAGCTGTTGACAGTGATTGATTATGTAGCTGGAGTGGGAGGTGGGCAGCATAACTGCAAACATTATCTTTTACATTATGTATTTTAAGATCTTTACTATGGAGACACATTGTGCATGTAATGAAAATTGCAATGTTTATAAAAGGCCTCACTTAGCAAGTGGGGAAGGTGGTAGAGAGGCATGAGATGAGACTCAACAAGTGTCCAGGGCCAGCCAGGGCAGAGCCTTAAAGACTGGGGTTGGGAGTTTGGCCACCAGTGATGGAGCTCCACTGAGGACTTACAAATGGGGAGTGACATGACGAGATTTGCCTTTAGAAAGATCCCTCTGGAGAGAGAGATGAGACAATAGCTGAGGGGGTTCAGAGCATCTGGGAAGCAACTACAGGCTTCCAAGCCCACTGCAGCCTCTCGCATGGGGCACTTTCAAGATTCTGAAGGCGTGGAGGTCCTGTGTGTCTGTTCAGGCTTCTCCCTCCCATTCTCTACCCCTCTGCTGGTTCTTTTTTTGAACAGCACTGTCCAAGAGAAATAGCATGTGAGTCACAGATATAATTTTGAATTTTCTACTAGCCACACTACCATGGCAAAAAGAAACAGGTGGTTTTAATTGTAATAATATAGTTTATTTAACGGAATCTATCCAGATATTAGCAGTTCAACGTGTAATCAACAGAAAAAATATTAGAGATATCTTACATTTTTTCATAGTAAATCTTCAAAATCCAATCAGCATGTTCCCCTTACAGCACATCTTAACTGGCACCGGCCATGTTTCAGGTGCTCAATAGTGACACGTGACATGTGGCTATATGCTGGACAGCACAATTACAGAAAAGTATCACATTCAGTTTCAAAGAGCCTCAGACTTTGAAAATCCACTGCTTTGTATCTCAGCTGTTAGTGACGAACAAAAATGTATAAATTGAGACCCATATGAAAAGTGAGATGCTTTTAAGTTTTAAAAACATTTTTCCAGAATGATTTTAGTGCTCATCTGAATTCAGAAACACTCAAAGCAGCAAAATGTTTCCCAAAGGCTTTAGAGAGCTAGTATCTGGGAAAACCAAGGAAAATTATCTTCAGATCACAAGCGCACAAATGACCTACTTGAACAGAGAAACAAATGAAATTCTTCCCCAAATGGAGAATATCCCAAACAAATGCCTGTGATCTGTTCCTAAATATTATAGTACTACTCTATTCAGACGAATTCTACAATTAATAAAAAGAAGAGATTTAAATGATTCTTAAAACATAGGAAATTATTATATGTGTAGTTCCCCTTTTGTGAAATGTTTGTTCAGGTCATTTACTCATTTACATAAAGTGCTGTTCATTTTTATTGATAGGTAAAGGCTCTTTATGTATTCAGGCGATAGCATGTAGCAAAGTGTCTAGCACATAGCTGGTCCTCTAGCAACCATATTAAAAAGGTATACATTAAATTCCGTCAACTGATGAATGGAAAAACAAAATGTGCTATATGCATACAATGCATACAATCATTCAATCATTAAAAAAACGAAGTACTGATACATGCTACAACATGGAACCTTAAAATATTACGAAAAGTGAAATCTGCCAGATACAAAAGGCCACATATTGTATGATTCCATTTATATAAAATATTGGCAAATCCAGAGACAAGAGGCAGACTAGTAATGGCTAGGGGCTATGGGGAGAGAAGGAATAAGGGGTGACTGAATAATGTGTACATGGTTTCCTTTTGGGGTGATGAAAAAGTTCTGGAATTAGATAGTCGTGATGGATACACAGCATTGTGAATGCCCATAATGCCACTGAACTATTATATACTTTGAAATGGTTAACATGGTAAATACTACGTTATGAATATTCTACCATAATTTTTTTTAAAATGAGGGCGAAATGCAGATATTTTCAAAAAGACTAAAAGATACGTATTTTATATTTAATAAAAATCCTCATGAAGTAATAATGCAAAATAAAATGCTATTAAGTACTCCAGGAGAGGAAATTCTATAGATAAAAGCCAGAAGAGCATTCTGTGCAGGCCAGAAATTGATGAAAATGGTTTAGACGTGAAGTTTTATCAGCACTTATAAGAAATCAGTCTCCGTTTCTGAAACACAAATTTATGTGAATCATTCAACAATGATAAAAATTCCCACACTCTCTGGCTTTCTGCACTTCCTCCCACTCTCCACTCAGCCCCAGGCCTCTGCACTCAGAGATTCTGCGGCAACACCTTTTCCATCTTCTGCTCCCATCTCACAAGCCATTTGCTGCAATTCTCTTTTGTACTTGAGCTTCCTGCAAAGCTTTTATCTTTAGAATAACTCTTCATGGGTGCAGTCTTCCAGAAGAAGTTCCAATGGTAAATTGCAGTGATTCTTGAGTGGTGCCCTAAGGGGCAGTCTGACACAGTGATTGCGAGCACAGAATCTGAAGCCAGTTCTGCAGTTCGCTAGCTGTGTAACACTGGGAAAGTGACTTAACTTCTCTGTTCCCTACTTCTCCCCATCTGTCAAATGGAGTATTAACAAGACTCCCTCATAGGGCCATTGTGAGGACTAAATGAGTTAATGTGTGTAAAGCTCTTAGTCCCTAGCCCATAAGAGGTGCACTTTAAGAGCTGGCCCCTTCCAGGTAATGAGCTCTGGAAGGCCAGGGATTAGGTGATTTGGATTCTCTGCTGTCTCTGCACACCCGCAGTTAGTATGAGTTTAATAAACAGCTGGAGACTGAAAGCACTGGGCTTGCCCTTCATAAGTCTGTGTTCAACAGTATTACCGAACAGTCATATATGCACATTGACAAAACATGAATAAAATCGCATGTGATAGATGGAGAGAGGGAGAGGGAGAGGGAGAGGGAGAGGGAGAGGGAGAGGGAGAGGGAGAGGGAGAGAGAGAGAGAGAGAGAGAGAGAACAAGTTCCATAGTTGAGGCCATCTCATGGGGGCTTCTGAGCACTGAGCATGGACCCTAAGGCAAGCCTGACATGGGGCTTTGCATCTGCACCCATCTCAGCCTTCTCTCTGCCCCCAGGCCTCTGTCAGGCTGAGCAGGACCCTAGATAGGCACTTTCTGAACAAAAAGTCCTCAAATCCTTGGCCTGGAACCATCCAAGTGCAGAGCCCTGGAGGAGGGCAGGTCAGGCCCTAACAAGGGCACCTCCCCAAGGGTATTTAAGAGAGCTTTGGGTTATACGTGATTTTCGCCTTACTACCCCCGCTGTGGTTCCGTTACTATCTCCTCATCCAGGAGAAAGTACCTGTAAAATGCCAGAACTTCCCTCATCAAATTACATCCCCAAACACTGTGAGAGACACCATCCCATCATGACAAATACTCCTGTCCATTTCCATATTTCAAGTCCATGGATGGGCCACAGGGTGCTTGTTCACATTCCCATGTGTTGGGCAGCCACCGTAAACCTTTCTAGAACAAAGTAAAGCCACCAAAGAGAGACAGCAGTCACACAACGTGCTCAGAGCATGGGTTCCAAGACCTGGGCTCATGCCCAAGTCCACCAAGTGACCTCATGCAATTTTCAGAACTTCCCCAAGCCTTAGTTTCCAACTTGAAAAGAGACGTGACAAGCCTTTGACTTCACAGGGTTGCTATGAGGAGTAAATAAAAACAACTTCCTGTAAAGTGCTTCGCCTACTCACACTGAGTGCTTCATAAATGTTAGCGTCCAATATCTGTTGAGTGTCTCCTAAGTGCCAGGGACTGTTGTCAGCATAAGTGATACCGCAGAGAGTAAAACATAGTTCCTTTTTTCTCAAATCTTACATTAGGAGGTGATCGATTCTATGGAAAAAAACAAAGCAGATAAGGAATAGAGATAATGGGAGTAGCTCATATTTTACATGGAGTGCTCAGGATAGGATTCTCCAAGAAAGTGATGATTGAACAGAGATCTGAAAGAGAGGGGAGAAGGTCTTAGGCGGACAGGAGAGCACGTGCAAAGTTCCTGGGGCACGTCGGAGGGTAGCAAGTCCGGTACTGCTGGAGAGGGGTGAATAAGTGCACAAAGGGCAGAGAAAGTCACAGAGAGAAGAGGAACCAGATGGCCAGGCTCTTATAGATTACTGCAAGATCTTTGGATTTTAGTCTGAGTGAGATGGGAAGCCCGGGGAGGATTCTGAGCAGAGTCTAAGTTTTAGACTCATGATCTAAGTTTTAAAAGGACTGTTCTCAATGTCGTGTGGGGAGAATAGCTGTCGGGGCAAAACAAGGCCCAGGGAGGAGGTGAGGAGGCTCCTTAGTGGCCCAGGTAAGGGACAGCGGGGACTTGGACCAAGGTGGTGGCAGTGGAGATGCTGAGCAGTGGTTGAATTATGCATATATTTTAAGATGGGGTCACAGGATTTGCCAGTGAATTGGATGTGGAGGGTGAAGTAAAAGAAAGGAATGGATACTCTAGGAATTTTAGCCTGAACAAGTGTGAAGATGGAGAAAACCTATGGGAGGAGCCGATTTGGGGACAAAAATCAAGAGCAGACATAGCACGTTGGAAATGTCACATTTGAATTGGTATGGACTTCAAAATGGAGATGTGGAATTGGCTTTGGATATAAGAAACTAGACACTATATTCAATAGTCATCAGCCTTTATACAGAAGAGGAGTCCCGCCAAAGTGAGAGGAGAACCGAGAGAGGGGGCATCCCCGGAGGCCAGGTACGAGAGCGTTTCAAGGAGGAGTGCTCAACTATTTCACTAAGTAGGCGATGGAGAAATGCCCACTGAACTTGGCAAACCAGACATCCCTGGTGACGTGACAAGAAGTAAGTGGAGTTGGAGGACAAGAGCTGAGCGGTACCTAGAAGCTTCGTAGAGAAATTTAAGTTGACAGGGATCTTAGGTATTGGCCAGTCATTAAAATGTGAGCAACCTGAGGGCAAACATTTCATCTGTCTTTCTAATGCTTTGTTCCCACTCTCTGGGTACCTGGCACACAGCAGATGTTCAGTAAACGTTCTTAAGACCTTTTTGAACTTTCTTGACATCTCAGATAGTACAGGGCAACGGGAACTTCCCATCTGTAACAGGATGGTATGGAAGACACTGAGGAAACTCATACACAAATTACCCCAGGATGGAATGTTTCATTCCCCTCCTTTAACTAAAGAAATTAGAATTAATACTATTTGGCATTCATTCAGCATGAACATAACGTGTTTCCCAGTTACTCCCCACTGGCATTCTGATTTCCATCATCAGTGGATGGATGACTTTTCGTTGGCAGCACCAAACTTCAAACTGTCAAGCTAATTGTAAGCTGACCTAATTAGCAGAAATTAGAAAATATTTTCAAAGGATGTTTTGTACCAGAGGTCTTTTGGAAATCCAATTTAAGAAAATTATTTTTTCATATTCTCAAAGTGCTGACCTACAAATGATGTTTCTAAAATGTTTAGGGGTTGCTTTTAAAAGCAAGAGGATCATCCTCCCTCTCCCCACCTGCATCCATCTGAATTATGGCACATTTTCAATGGGAAAGGCTTCATTACATCCTAAGGAAATCCACATCCTGCACCTCTAGGTCACAGCCTGGCAGACAGCGGCCTCACGTCCCTCGTCCCTCCGGAAAGGATCATTAGTTTGTTACCCTTTAATCAAGGAGAAGCAAATTGTTGTTTTTCTAAAGTTTTGCCTGGGGAGAGCCTGTTCTTTCTCGTGTGTTTTTCTAACCACGACTCTTTGTACATACATACCCTACCTTCCCATGAGCCAACACTGAGAGCTCCTCCCTCCCCTTGTCTGAAACCAGAAAATGCACTGATGAAAGTCCCACAACTCCACAGATATGGGATCAGGTCAAAGTCATCCCAACTCATCACCTCTAACCTTTGACTGATGGCGTGGGAGATTCCTCAGTCTCTCTGTCATGGAGATTAAGATTTTAAGGGTTTAAGGGTTTACTTTAAAAAAAAAAAAAGTGCCCGATACTGTTTTAAGGGCTTAATAAATATTAACTAATTTAATCTCAAAATAATTTTATGAGTAGGTACTTTTATTATTCCCACTTTACAGATGAGGAAAATGAAGCTCAGAGAGGTTAAGTGACTTGCCCAAAATTACACAGCTAGTAGATGACAGAGCCAGGATTCAAACCCAGGCAGTCTGGCTCCAGAAATATGAACAGAGAAACAGATGTTAAACGATTGGACAAGCAGCAAAACAGAGGTAAGGAGATGGAAACTAAAATGCTTACTATGTACTAGGTCCTGAGCCAATATTACTGAATTAGTTCCTCTTTAAACGAAGTGCAATTGTAATTAAAAAATAATAATAAAGATCAGAGATTAGTCTTATTTATTGGTTTCTTTACATCTGCAAATAAAAATATGCAGATTAACTGGTATCCTTTACTGTGTACATGTTATACTTTGATGAAAGTATAATTTTAGTCAAAGAATTTTAATGGCTGAGTTTTCTTAATGTTTTAAAGGGGATTTGGATCAAACAGCGCTTAGAAGGCATTTTTTAAAAATCACCCTGAACTTTCTTTCCAATTTTTGTCTTAAGAAATATAAGAAAAGTTTTTTGGAATTGTTCTACAAACTACATACAAATCGGAAACAATAGGAAAGAGACCAATTCATGTTTTCCAAATCCTGGAAAGCTCTAACTTAAAAATTATATTTATAGACACTACACTTTTATAGTTCCTATCTAACAGGGGCTCCATAAAGGCTTTTGGCCCAGGGAGAAAAAGAAACTCTTCACACTTTATTCAATAATATATTGATCAAAAGCTAATAAGTCAGTATGTAGGTGGCCTCCCACCTCCAAAATGAAAACTGCAACCCTAAAAACGAGGCCTTGGAAATGGGCATCTCAAACAAATGTTCTGTTGATTCTAACTTAGTTAAGAACACCAAAAATTCTTAAATTAGCCAGCATCGCTTAAAGCAGTTTATTGACTCTCTGATATAGGACCTACCACAGTCTCCAAGGTAATTAGAAGCTCCATAAATGCTGTTTTTGGCAGTGACTGGGGCCACACATAAAAACATGTTTATTTCCAAACTGTCAGTGAAATATGGTGGTGGGGGTGGGACCACGTTGGACTCATAGCATATATGGAAAAAGGAAAGGTAATGCCAAGGGCACCATTCAAAATGAGATTATTTCATCACTATGACAGAAAGCAAACCACCCCCAAAATCCTGAATAAGAGAGGACAATTCTGAGTAAGGGAACTACTCAGAGTAAAAAATTCTGAATAAGAGAGGGAAATCTTATTACTGTTTTAATAACAATAATGCCATTCGTGCTTTGTATGTGGATTAATTCATTTAATTTTCATGAGGGCCTGGAGAAATAAGGGCTATAACATAGGAGAAGGCTGAGGCACTGAGAGGTTAGACTTGGAAATGCCTCGCAGGCAGCTACGAGAGGTCAGGGCCAGGCAGCCTGATTCCAGGATGCCCACTTTTAGCCCCTGAGTCCTGCCAAAGTGTCTCAGGATATTTCTGGCCACCTAATCCACAAGAGCTACAAACTGGGGAAAGAGAAATGAACCGTGTTGATCAGTTATGTTCTATTTATCAAATATTTTGATCAAACATGGTACATCTGAAGCACAGGTAGGGCAAGCCCCCACCCCATTCTCTTGGGCACTTCATCTGCCAGCTCACCGGCTGGGCTCCAGTGGGAACAGCACTTGCATCAGCGTTGCCATAGCTGCTGTCATGGCAACCACCACTTGTCACCCAGGCAAAGACGCTCTCCCCACTTGGGAGCCCTGAATCAGGGAGCAGCCCCTGCAGAAACTCATCTTTTTATCTGATGCCAATTTGCTCAAGTCTTTACAAGACTGGGGACCTACGAGGGGTTCCTCATGTCCCTGGATGCCTTTGGACCAAACTAATATGACTAAAGGCCGACAGGGAGAGGGGCGGACTGCAGAGCGGTGGTTAACCCCTCTAGGGGCCTCAGCACCTGGCAGAGCTGAGTCTTGAGTTCTGGCTCTGGCACTTGCTAGCTGGGGAACCTAAGCAAATGATTTGGCCCCTAGGTATGCATGTCTTAGAATAGGAAAGACAAGGGTAATATTAAATTTTTACACTACAGAGTGGTTGTGAGGTGTCAATGGGCACAAGTAGGTAAAGGACCTACAGAGTAAATGCTGGTTATTATTGATGGCTATTACTAACTGTTATCACCAATGCAACAGTGCGGGTGCGAGCAGAAGAGCAGGAGCCTTCATCCTCCCACTGCTGCCTGACAGCTCAGCAGCCTGACACTCAAAACAGAGAGCACACCTGTGGGCAGCGCAGAGGGCAGAGGCACTGATTTGCGGGCTGGATGAGGCCCACAGTTTGTAGAGGCCACACATACCCAGCCGAGCACAGGGCAACACGGTAGCAGGGACCCCAAATTCAGTACCTTTCCCACGAGGTTATGTGACTTCTCTGAAAAGACTGACTTATCAGAATAAACCTACTACCTTTATTCAACAAAAACACCACTTTCAGATACTAAAGCCATGTATGGACCTTCAGAAATCTTTAAGGCCAAATGGTAGCATTCAAAATTTTCCAGAAAATTCTGAAAAACTAATGTCCAAGATGGTGATTTCTCAGGGTAGGATAGATCCAGGGAAACTACACTTGCCACGTCACATATTCCTACACTGTCTGAACCTTTATAATATGCATACTTTAATTTTGTAACCAGAAAAGAACTTTTGTTAAAAAAAAAAAAAGCTGAAATGTTTTGCCCTGATATAGACAGCTCATAAAAGAAGAAACCCAGTCAATAAACAAATGGAAAATGTTCACCCTTCACCCTCCTTACTAACTAGCAAAATGGAAATTTAAATAAGATAGCACGTTTGCCTTTCAAATTGGCAGTTTTTCCATGATAATACCCAACGTAGATAAGAATGTGGAGAAACAGACATTTTGCTTCACAACTGTGAATGTATAAATTGATATAAAGATTCCATAGGGTAATTTGGCAGCATTTTCCAAGGACATTAAAATGACCTAGAGCTTCTCCCCTATAATAATTAATTTGACAAAATAACCATGAACACAGGCTTAGTAACCAGGGCACGGCTCCCAGCGTTGTTTCAGAGGCAGAAACTGGACACGAGACTGAAACAGCCACCGTGAGGAACCGGCTGCTGAGGAAGTGCCTTGTACATTTCTACATGTTCCGTAAGTAAAACAGTGGCAAGAAGACTTGCTTATTCCACACTGGGAAAATAGAGTTTTCTGGATTTGGTGCTTTCAAGCACATGCTTTCATCCCACACTCACTCCATTCTGCAGTTAAGCAAACCAAGACCCTGACCTATTGGACAGTTTGCCCCCATGCGGCTGGGACAGGTTCAGTCTTCACCTTTATGGTGGCAAAAAATGTCACTTTCAAGGCCAGACACAGGAAGTGTGGTGGAGCCAAGCTATGCCCTAGTGCCACAGAAGGCCCAACCTGGGGTGGAGACCTCTGTCCCCCAAGGGCTCTCAGCCAGCCTGTCCCAGCGACCAGGAGTAGTAGCTCCATTAGCAAGGCCCCCCTCACTAATAAGAGCCACCAGAGAAGGCCACCAAAGACCTCCAGAGAAGGTCTGCTCCGTGCCAGGTCTGCTTACAGTGCTTGTTATCAGTCACCTGTTACCCCTCAGCAAACCTGAGGCTCAGGGAGGTCAACTTCCCTGTCTTAACTCACCCAGCGAATGAAGATACGAACTCCATTGATGTTCTGACCCCTTTCTAGTTGCCTCAGTTCCCTCATCTACAAAATGGGGAAAATAATAATAGGTTAGTGCAAAAGTAATTGTGGTTTTTGCGATTCTATTTAACCTTTTAAACCGCAGTTACTTTTGCACCAACCTAATGCTAAAACTAAAATGTTCCCAGGAAACCCTCACGGTGCCTAGCATACTGCCTAACACACAGGAAGTGCACAGCAATAGCAAGTTACCTGGGTTCAAAATCCATCCTCCCTAGCTGTGTGGCTTTGGGAAGTTACTTAACTCTCTTTGCCTTAGTTTCCTCATCAGTAAGATGAGAATGATAATACTAGTTAGTACCCGCTTGAGTTAACATGAATGATGACATTATCTACCTGAGTTAATGTACTTAAAAGAGCTAAGAGTAGTGTCTGTCAGGTAAGTGTAGGGGGCCTGTCAGTAAGAGGCACAACAGGTGTGTTACTGGTTACAAATAGGATACCACTCGGTCTCCCATCAGTCCACAGCGGAGCTGGAATGACGACACCAGCACCACCACCGGCAGGCACCATTCTGGCTGACAAGAACCTGACACATGTTCTCTTATTTAATCCTCACAGAATAGGTGCTATTATTGTTCAGATTTACAGATGGGGAAACCGAGGCATAGAGCACGCAAGTAACTTACGCCACGTCACACAGCCAGGAAGCAGTAATGCTGACTGGCTTCCAACCAAATCAGTTGGGCCCCAGGGCTCTTGACCTCTCCACTGCATTGCTCAGCCAAAGACTCCCATAGCCCGTGGCTGTCTGCTTGTGAAACTGCACGTCTGCCAATACCTCCTATGGGACAGGGATGAATGGCTTTGTAGCTTAGAGATGACTGAGCGCCAAGCCCCCCACCAGGCAGCATGAATGCTGGCCCCGCAGACGTCTGACAGATAGAAAGGGTAAGTCATACCAGCACAGTCACCAAGGAGCAATCCTTGTCCTCCCTCCCTATCTTCTCGGGGAAATATACTGGTATGTCTAAGCTGTGGAGATGAGACATAACCATTAAAACAACATTCTGGGCCGAAAGAGCTAATCGGTGTCTTGGAAACACATGCTGACGACATCCGCACAGCTGGTTTTCCCCACAGCTGTTAATAGTCATGTGTTGTTTAAACTATGGCTTGCTCACAAGTTCACGCTGGGAGGTGAAGCTAGGGTAAGTCTTCCTTAATGTGCCATTCCAGCCTTTGGAGCATGAAATTCATGGCAGGAAGTTCATTTCCCATCACCACGAAAATGTACAAAGCTTCCTGCATACCATATGGCCAAAGCTGTAGGTGGGTGCCACCAAGAAACAGCATTGCTCAAGCGGAGGCAAGTATCATGTCCCCTCACAGCTTCCTCAGCAATTTGCCAAAAGAGCTAGTGATTGGGGAATAAAAGTTACCTGTGTGCTTCACTGGGATCATAACCATGTATTGTTTCAAACGCAGTAACTTAATTAAGCAGTGTCTGTTTTCAGATAATGTGCCTAAAACTCAAACAGATCACGACTTGGAAGGACCCTCAGAGAGTCAGCTGGTCTATCACCCTCATTTAAAGGCTGGAAAACTAATCGTTGCCTCAAGGTCATGTAGGCAGATTGGGGCTTTTGAAGGCCTCCCCAAAAGACTGGGGCTTTTGAAAGGGCATTTACAGGCTCTTTTCATCCCTTCTTGTTCTCTTGATGCAAGTATTGCTAGGGTGAATGTCAATGTTTCTCAGTGCCCAGCATTTAGTCCTCCTTCTGCCATCATCACCGTGATCTTCTGCTGGGAGAGGCTCCCTCCCCAGCTTTTAGACCCTGTGATTCAAGAAGGGCCAACCCTAGGCTCCCAGGATGGGCATGAATTGTGCAGGGCATCTTGTACAGAGAGCCTACCTGAGAAGAAAGCTAATCTAGGGAAAATAGAGTAAGAGACCTAGAGAGATGGATTCCTGGTGACATGGATTAGCCACCTGGATCCAGCCATGCTTGAAGGCAGTTACAGCTGGATTTGCCAATGACGTGAGTCCTTTTTTTGTTGTTGTTTAATTTAAGCAAATGTGCATTGTATTTTTGTCACCTGCAACTCAAAACACTATGTTTTGTTTCTTTGTGAAAGTTTATGAAAGCAAGCCAATGACAGGAATGAAATGTTCCCAGGAGACCCTCCCAGTGCCTAGCATAATGCCTAACACACAGTAAGCGCGACATGTATAACTGAGTTAACCCGCTCCTTCAGGTCTCCTGTCAGTAGGACTCTCCCAGACCACCCTGTTGGAAACCACAGCTCTGCCCAGACTTGCTCCCCCATCCCTGCCCATTTCCTAGGGTGTTTATCACCATCAGACCTATCCTATAACTTACTCATTGCTCCTTGTTGGTTTTCCCACTCAAATGTCATTAGAGTGGGGACTTTTGTCTATTTTGTTCACAGCTGTATCCTTGGGGCTCGATCACTGCTCAACATTTGTAGGTGCTAAGTATGCATCTGGTGAACGAATGAATGAATGAATGAATGAGGGAATGGACGATGGACTGAATGAGGGCACAGAGTACACAGAGGAGCATGCCCAGCACATGGCAGACACCTAGACACCTGGGTCTCCCCTTGCTTGTTGTCTGTCTGAAGCCCCTAGAACCTCTTGGACATGGTCCCTTCCCTCTTCGCTGAGCCGACCCTCCAATAGCCACGGCTACCATCCAGGCAACTTGATGGTCCCCCACCTGTCCAGCATCAACAAGAATTAAAAGGCAAGTGGTCCTTTGGGTTATAAACATGTTTTCCTTCTTTTTTCCCGGCTTATAGAAATACTGCATGCTCATTACAAAAGCACACAAATGTAACAAGTATACAATGAAAAATCATAATATTTTAACCTCTAAGTTAAATTTTGGGCACAAGACATAAACAGGCATGCTACTGATATATTTTATAAGACCTAAAAGGTGACTTGTTTTTGTTTTTGTTTTTGCAGTAGCTTCCAATACCATATTTCCCCCAAAATAAGACCGGGTCTTATATTAATTTTTGCTCCAAAAGATGCATTAGGGCTTATTTTCAAGGAAATCTTATTTTTTCATGTACAACTAGTGCATTAGTAACATAGCTGTCAGTGATTTTATCTCATGAATTCTTCACCCAAGTCACAACCTCTTGCAGGCTACGCTTCACAGCTTCCACGCTGATTTCTCTCCATTCTATTTTCAATGTAGTCATTGATTTCCATGCGCAAATTGTCCTTGAATGGCTTGTTTATTGCAATATCAAGAGTCTGGAGATAGGCAGTCATTCCTGCGGGAATCATTATTTGATCTATTCTTCTCTGTGTGAGGAAGTTCTTCATGTCTTTACAGCAGTGAGTGCTGGCTGAATCTCAGATTAGCAGATCTCTTCGGCCACCTTGCAAAACAAGTGGTAGCATTAAATCAACCCACTTCCTTATAACTGCTTGTGTGCACCAGGTTTTTTCGGTTTCAAGAACATAAATACCTGAAACATGTTCAACCTTATCTTTCTTGCCCTTAGTGAAGATTAGAGGTGGGGCTTTCATTCCACTCAGATAAACTGCCAAAATACAGTGCACTTTCGTAACCAGTGGAGGGAATGTAGATTGACAAGGCACCTCTCTGATAAATGTCGTTTGAGATCCTTGACCCATAAAGACCGCAGTTTCATCCACAGCAATCATGTAGGAGAGTTGGTATTTAGAAAAGTCGATGCCATCTACAAAGGACTTGAATGCAAGTGAATGTTTAATAACTTCAGTATCTCCCAGTTTGGACAGTGTTGTCGATCTTAGAGACAATTCATATCGCTGAAGGAAGCCCTCCAGCCAGTGTCGTGATGCTTTGAATTCTTCTGGGGATGTTTCTAACTGTGGTGCCACTGCAAGGGCAAATGCTTGTATATCAGGCCTGTGCAAAACCAAAGCCTTTGCTCTCCTGTCAGCAACCCACTCACAGATGATGTCTTCCAGCTCAGGAAATAATGGTTGCCGACCTGATCCTCACTTGCGCTTCTTAGTATGTCGCTCGTCCACCTGTTGACTGAGGTTATCGTACTCTGCTCGCCATTTTCAGACCATTCGGAGATCCAACTTCTTCTCTTTGCAGAAAGCTGTAAGATTCTTGCCCCAGGATTCCTTTGTTGTACTCAACCGAATAGCTCTTTCATTTGCACTCATCTCGTCTGGGGGTCAAAATATTATTGCCTTTAAATCTACCATTATATCAAGTATTAACTGATTAAAAGACAGGAGTGGCAACAAAATGATGACAGTTAAGAATGATGGTCCACACCAAAGTGAAGAAAAATTGCAGGCACCAAAATTCAGAAAACGTTTCTGTACGTCACATGAGTGTAATAAGTACATCCGTTACAATACACAGTGTATGAATTATGAAGATTCATATTAGACACAACCACGTCCGTTCATTATCAAGTGCACATGTTATTTGTGTGTTGTGTCTATACTCTGATTGGTCATTCGGCAATCAGTCTCGAGTTCATCTGTTTATAAAAGTGTTTACCTCTCATCCAAAGGCACCTGCTTGGGTATTTACAAATACTTAATTATAACTTATATTATCATTTATTTTAAATATTAATGTCAATATTATTTATATTTAATATTAGTATTATTTTATAATTCAATACGTCCATTGTGTGCTGCAATGGATGTACTAAATGCGTCCGTCTGGCGGACGATCTTAACTGGGGCTTATTTTTGGGGTACGGCTTATTACAAGCATCCTGAAAAATCACGCTAGGGCTTATTTTTCAGTTAGGTCTTATTTTCTGGGAAATATGGTATTTAAAAAGCTGGAAGATTTCATTTAGAAGTCAGGTATCCAACTTCGGTTAAATGTCACACAGGGCCCACGTTCCCAGGATGACAATGGCCAGCTGAGATTGAGTGGCAGCTGCCCCTTTCAGCTGGGTGTGGACTCTTGGCATCTTTGTCTCTCCCAGCTGTGGCTCTTGTACCCCCCGGACCACTGGTTTTAGGTGCTGCCTGGTCTCTGTCACACGCAGAGTTGGTGACTTCTGGCCTGGTGTATACATTTTCAGAGTTTGCTGTGCTCATAAAGCTTTCTAAAAAACCCCTCTGAGAATTACCCTCTGCCTCCAAATAACCACCTAATTTCCAGCATCAGCAAACACTGCACTTGCAGCAGCCCCCTACTGCAGGCTCAGCAAGCCCGGTTAGGTTCAATGTCTCCCTCAGACTGACTCTCCCAGTTCAACCACAACTGACCCACACACACTTTAATACACAGCTCCTCAGTTAACCCCACATGGGAAGGTCCCACGGTCCTGAGCCCCCACTGGGCCACTTTTTCCACAGGGCAACTCCAAATCCAGTGTTTAAATCCAGCCCCCCGAGGTGGACAGGCTCCATGGAAGCAGGACAGCTACAAGAGACGGTACCACTGCGCTGGCAGCCTGTAGGCCCACAACAGCACCCAGAGATCCCACGATCTGCTGTCTTCCTGAATGTGCGTGTTCAGTCCTGTTCAACTATATAATGACAACTCCCAGAGGGCAGGGACCCTGACTGCCTCACGGACTACTGTTTTCCTAGAACGTAACCCTGCTCCTCACAGAGGAGGCCCTCCTCCATCCATGATGGATGGGTGGCTGGTGAGTGGACTGACACTCCACTCACCAATGGGTGGCTGGTTAGTGGCCATGCATGCTACGGGGCGGGGAGGGAGGGGATGAGCCCCTGAACTGTGATTCCTAATTTGTCAGTGTCATGAGGAAATGATTACATTGAAGTATTAAATGTAAAATTATGGTATAAAGTTACATAGTGAATAAACGCATACGTTAAAAAAACTCAAGGAAAACACTATAATATTGATAGTGATAGAACTTCTTTCTTTAATCCCTTTTTGTATTTTGCACTTTCTGTTTTAGGAAGTTCATTTTTAACTGCCAATAATGAACCATAATTAAGTGAGTACTCTCCCCTTAGACTTTTTTAGATATCGTAACACCAAGGGCCCAAAGAGGAAAGGATAATATTTTGAATTAGTTTGGCTCTCAGAGTCGAATCGAGTGGAGGAGGAAAAGAAAACAAAGGGGGTGAGGGGGGGTGAGCCTGGCCTTCCACAGTAGAAAACAATCCTTCAAAACTCCTCTGTGGCCCCATAATGACTGACACCCCAACCCCCACCTGTTATCGGCAAAAGCAACATTGGTTCACCTTCTGGATCCTGAAAATCCAAAATGTTATGGGAAATTGTACTTCTTTTGGAGCAAAGGATGGTAACTTTTTCAGCACTGGCCTATGAATGCTTCCAAAGAAAAACAAAGGAACATAAGGAAATCTTCTAATACAAATTCATGAATTAAAATTAAGATTAGACACAAGCCTTGAAAAACACATGGCTCAGGTGCCGGTACCATCCTCACTCCTGGAACAGCCAGAACAGCATGTGCGCACCACAGGGCATGGCCCTCTGGAGACATGATATGTTCACCATTCCTAGGAGCCCGGACCGGGTGTTGCCACCTTGGCGGGTCCCCAGGTATATTCCCCAGACATACAGGGTGGGCAGTGAGAGCTCAGGGCCGACTACTTTGTAAAGACGGACGAGGAAACCAGCGTTCTGAGAGGGCACATGTGCGCAGGGGAAGGCACAGAGCTGAGAACCGTTGCAGTCCTGCCTCGTCACTCATTCACATCACCAATGTTTGCTGAATGCTCCTAGGTACCAGGTGCTGGTGAGACAGTGAACCACGCAAACCTGGAACTCACAAGCAAATGAGGGGAGGGGAGCAGACCCTTAACAAATAACCACTGAAGTGAATGACCAATATGAGCACAGATGGTGAGATGAGCTGGCAAGTCAGAAATAGATGTGAGGAGGGCTGCAAGTTAATTCTGGTTTCCCAAGGCGTGCTGGGGAGAGCATCAGCCATTAAGTGCCCTGCAGTTACAAACGCCCCCAGGCTCCACCAGACGCAATTTACTAACAGATTGTGTTTGGGCGCTGAGTCTATGAGCGATGCATGAATCATCAGCAGAGGGGATTAGATGTAAAACACACACACACACGGAATCCCCACCACCCGACGGCAGGAAGTGCAGGGTGTGGAACAGGCCTGGTCTTTAGCAATGAAGATGTGGGATTGACCCTGCTTCAACCTGCATAGGCTTCGGACACCTACTGCCACTAACCTCTCCCTGCTTTCCCCCCACTTCCTCAAGGCACTCCTCCCTGACCCTGCACTGGCCCCACAGCACCCTGAGCCCCGCTGCTTCCACACCATTTACTCATTCCATGTCCATTTCCCAGAATTCTAGGCTGTGGGAGTAGAAACAAGCCCATGCTTCTGAGGACTTGATCCTCATCTCCTCGAGCAGCACCCCGGGCCTGGAGGGGCCTGAGGTGATGAGACGGAAGAGAAAGAAATCTTCTCGCCACCATTTCCCAAAGGCCCGAGCCTCAGTTTCCACATCTGTAAAGCGGGGCACAGGACCCACCCACTGGACGTTGATGACAGCGTGTTCTGCATTCCTACCTAGCAGCCTATATTTTATTTTATTAACTCGTTTTTTAAAACACACTTTTACATATAGTCCAATTTACTTTTTGGGGTGCCGACGTGACTGCCGAACACTCACAGGTGTATGACTACCACCACAAAGAAGACACAGAACTGTCCCATCACCCCCAAAAGTCCCTCCTGTTGCAACTCTGGAGTCCAACCCTTCCCCCCCTCCAGTTTCTGGCAACCACTGGTCTGTTTTCTGTTCCTGTAATTTTGCCTTCTCCAAACTGTAGTGGAAGTGGGCTCACACAGCAAGTAGTCTTTTATGTACGACTTCTTTCAGGCAGCATAGTAGTACACCGAGATTAGTCTGTGGTGTTGGATCAGTAGTTTGTTCCTTTTTAGTGCCTTCTCCTGGAAGGCAATCTCCTCACCTGGGGACAGGGTCACAGGAAATAATCGTGGACGTGCTGCTTTCTACATCCTCTGCTAATTTAGCCAACAGCTTTCTAGAACCCACCCAGCTTCGGAAGGAAGGTGAACTAGGAGTCAAAGACCCCCTTCCTGGCTGTGTCTGTCACCCAAACTCAGGGACCTGTACAAGCCCCCCACCCAGGCTCTCTCTGACATCATTCTTTTGCAAAATGGCCAACAACACCCAAACTTCCTCAAAGACGATGACGACTCCATGTGGTTCTCTCAGAAAGTAGGGTACCATTTGAGAATCAGGAGGCAGGACTGGCTTTAAAGGGTCTGGAGTTTGGTATAACATACAAAGTCTAAAGGCCCCCGCCAGATGCAGGCACAAAGGTCAAACAAACAGTGGGGAGCTGGGATTTGCAGCTAAGGTCAAAGGGAATGGCCTAGTGATGCTGGGCTGACCAAAGGTGAGGACCTCCAGTGACAGGTGAGGCCCGGAGCCACAGACTTGGGGAGGGAGGCAACTGAGGGCAGAGAGGGAAAAAAAACCAGGACACAAGCAGAAATGAAGAAGTCCAGAAGGAGATAGGGCCAGGGCCTGGTGTTGGGAAAAGGGAGCCCTCAATGACCACTGTGCAAAGCCCACCTGGTGGCTTTGCTCTCAGGAGATGGCTGACAACCTGTTTCAGGACAGTAGTGGTGACGGTGGCACAGCTGGGGAGGAGAGAGTAGGAAAGGAAAACATGGAAGGAGAAAAATAAGATGTTGATGGTCGTCATGATATTAATAATAATGAATACTCATGATGGCCCATGCATACTGAATTCTTCCTCTGGGCCAGGCGTGTGCCACTGTCTCATATAATCCACACAATAAGTTGATGGGCAGATTCTGTTAATAGCCCTTCTCACAGATGAGGGAACTGGGGCACAAGGTGAGTACACAATGTGGTAGCCGGTAGGGGGACTCCAGGTAGCAGGTAGCTTTGGCTCCAGGGCTCGCCAGCATAGCCTCCCCCACCCACAGGAGCTGAGCCGAGCTGCTGGCAATGAGAAGGTTTAGCAGGAGCCAGGGAAGGAAGTGTGTGGCCTATGAGGGAAGGAGCCACTGGAAAAAGAGCTGTAAGACAAAGGGACCCAGGGGACATGGGTGGATAGCACTCCTAAGCATGCCCTGGAGCCCCATGCTGGAGGTTTGCTACATTCTTTTCAGCAGCAGAATCCATGTGTCAATTTGATCCTACTCAAAACCCAAGACATCAACCTGGTAGAAGCAGAACTGATCTAGTTGAGAGGAAGGAGGGAGATAAAGCAGACCCACCCACCTCCCCCATCCCTACGCCTCCATCCTGGTGGCCACTAAGGAAGGGACCTTTCCAGGAACGTGGGACTGGCCTCCTCTCTTAGATGCACGGCACTGTCTCTTGCTTTTCCTTCTCCCTTCCTTTCTTCTTCCTTTCCTTCTTGCCTTCCTTCCTTCCTTCCTTCCTCTCTGTCAACTTTCAGAGAGTTGATTCAAATAATCATACGTTCAAAACTAAAATTAACCAAGGATGCACTGTCTTGTGTCTGCACCACACTGCCCAGCACATAATTGGGACTTAACACACGGGTCATGGGCAGGTCGGGGCAACACCTGTGCAGAATCAAATCTGGAGCCTCCCTCACCAGCTGAACGACCCTCTGCAAGTGTCTGACACTCACAAAGCCTCGGAAGTCCCAGCAGTTCCCCAACCTATTGGGATTTAAGAGGGTTAAATCAGAGCACTCAGCACTGCGCCCAGCCAATGGCAAGAACACCACAAATGTAGGTATATCAGTGTATCAGTATTATTAATAGCATCGCTAGGATTACAAGTATGTTAGAGAACAACAAAGAATTCACTGGAAGGAATTAAAATGTCCCCATGAGAAGCATGGTGCCCTGCATGTCCCAATGTTGTTTCCCCCTAGGGACTGGCCAGTGAATGCTCTGATTTTTGAAACTGTCTCCTTCGCTTTTGTACCCAGGGGCGGCATGGCCTGGACCATGGGGGTATGAAGGTCAGGCTCCTCTAGAGCCAAGTACTTATTAACTTGTGTTTTTGCAACACTTTGTGCCCATTTGAACTTGTGCTCTAAGAACCTTGGAGAATGCACCTCCCTTCTATGACTAGTCTAAGGATTTTGGATGCTTGACAACAAGTACTAGGTGCAAATGTTAAAATAATAGCACAGACACTGCAGCTCTAAAAGGGGAAGGTCCCATCTTTGAGAACTCAAATTAGAAATAAGTAGAGGTGACTCTTTTCCAGGGGTGAGACAGGGAAGAACAAGGGTTCCTGCCTCCACGAGGGAACAGTCCCAAGAAAGACAGCACTGAATGTGGGCGAACAGTGCCCTCTGCTGGCCAGTATTAGAAAACCGCAGCTGAAAATCCCATCCACCTCTCCAGGAGGGCTCACTGCCGCGGCCTCCAGGCAAGTCAGTATTGAATACCTTCTGTAGTTTGTTTCTTTGGCTTTTTATTACTCTGTACCACAAACAGAAAGGAAAAGCTCTGAGAGAAAGTACAAAGTCATAGGGCATTTTATTCCACTCACTTGTCTTTCTTGCTGGTGCACCTAAACGTCACCTTAAAACGGCCCTGTGAACGCTACGGCTCTGCATCACAGAACACGTGCAACCTGGGGAACTTGACCAAGCGTCTGCAGGTGGCCCACAAAAGCACCCCATTTCCATTCTTAGAGGCTGTCCTCTTGATCAGACTTCAAACTTCACAGACAGACACCCTGAATCAAAGCCTGTTTCCTCCCAGAAAACCCCAGCGGCTCTGAATGCAGAGACAGAAAGATTCTAGTGGCCAAGAAAACAGGTCAATCCTGGATCCAACCCAGCCAAGAATCAATTCCAGATGGATGCTCTGGAATCTTTAAACCTTGGGATCAACCCCCACCGCAAGACCAGAACACAGCTTATCTGGCGTCCTGCAAGGCTGCTCCCATAGCTGGAGTCCCCTAGAACCTCCGTTTCCAGCCCTGGCACTATCCCCACCCTGCTCGCAGGGAACAACCCTGACCTCGCAGGTGAGTTCTAACCCTTCTGGCTTTGGGCTCATTCTGACTTCACGCACCAGAGCAACCGAGGTGAACTTCAACCCCAGCTCACCACTTCACAGAGATGTGAACATCCCCATTGAATTTCTTTCTCTGTGACAATCATGGGAGTTGAAGGGCCACTAACTGCCACAACCCTGATGTACACTGCTATGAATTAATCCTCATGACCACACTGAGTCTAGGCGGTGCTCTTTCTAAATCAAGGGCAAGAACTGTTGAAAATCTGAGGCTGCCCAACTTCTCAAGCACTGGCTAGAGAAGGACTTGGCCCCACCCCCAATCTTTTTCCCTCCATCATATGGTCTGAGTTCATCGGTCTCCATTACGCAAACCAAGTTAATCAGATGGGAGAGAAGCAGAGATATCGAAAGAAAAGAGAATACCAACGTTTGGGAGGACACAAAAGTCTTCTGGGGCAGAGTGAATGGGAGGAGAATTTAGGTGAAGTCTAGGGAAGGGAGGAGAGAGCCGCAAGGGTGAGCTGGAGACTGAGAGGAATGGGGAAGAGACGCGATCCTAAGAAGGGTTGCTCTGGGTTATTAATGGGTCCCCCTTGAACCTTTGAGAGACACAAGAGTAGAACTACCTTTATTGGTAGCTAATGGACTTTGAACCTTTGATGCACCAAAACCCAAAGTCTGGAGTATTGGAGGCTTTCGTATTTGCCAGACTATATTCCAATGTTAGATGAGGAAACTGAGGCTGAGGGAGGGTCGATAACTTGCTAAGGGCCACACAGCTCAGGAGTGACAGAGCCCAAATTCAAATCCAAGTGTGTTTGACTCCACAGCTCTTTGATACTCTGGCCTCTGCGGGAAAGGCATAATAACACCACCTACCTGACCAGTTGAGGGATGGACTGAGGGCCTCCTACGATAAATCCCACATGGTCAGTGATGCCAGAAGTACCAGTTCCTTTCCTTCCCTCCATCGTCCTAATCACTGAGTTCTCCCTGGTTCTTAGGACCCTGACCTTACGGCTGGATTGCTGACATGTTCTTTGTTGCCCCAAACCCTGTTTGGGTAACTGTCCTACCCCTTTATCCCCTGCCCCACGTCTGCACACAGCTGGCATTCTAACCCAAACTCCAGTGGGATGGTGGAGACTCACACTTTTAGTGGACAGTATTCTCTTCGTGACACTGGCCCTAGGCATGTGCTGAAGAGCCAGCCGTCTCCCCACATGTTCGTGAATTTGACCAATAGTCACTTGTTTCTACTCTGTGCCTGGCACTGTGCAAGCCATTCAGGTTATAATGCTGCTTTGTAAAACTATCCAAAATTGAAAAGAAAAGCATGCCTTTTCAAAGTCATCTACAGCCCAAGCCTGCCTGCGGGGAAAGTAATTTTGTTTGACTTACTATTTGCTTTTGATTAGGGCCCAGACTCTAAAGTTAGGATGTTATTATAACTTGTAAAAGATTGATGAATAATTTCTGTCAGGTATAAAAGATAATTTCAAAGGTTATAGTGCTATTTTCCTATAGGACCTTAATCTGTTTCGTATCTAAGTTTGCAGTCTTATCCCAACATTCTTCTCTCATTTTTCCATGAATATATGTATACAGAGGGTACCAAAAAATGTGTATACATTTGAAGGGAAAAAACTGTATTAAAATTATGCCGATGGTAACCGCTTTGAGCACCTCTTGTAATTGCAGAAGTCAAACGTGACTGGATCATGGCATTGTACACCAGAAGCTAAACATTAATGAATGCCAACTATAATTTTATATATATAATGTGATGGCTCGGTGTGAGGTTGGAGGGATAGTGGATGGGGGGAGGGGGGTTCACAGTGTGAGGGATATAAATGATGAACGTCTAAGTATTACCTTGTCTTGTACACCTGAAACTAATAAATTAAAACAAAATAAAAAAACGTGACTGGTATTCATCTTTTGTTATTGGTATATATTGAGTATTACAATTTTAATACAGTTTTTTCCTTTCTTAAAATGTGTATACATTTTTTGGCACCCTGTGCACATGCGCATGTGTGTGTATACATACAAATGTACATATACATGTATATATGCATATACACACATACAAGAGTATATGTATGTGTATATACATACTTGTGTACACATATACATACACTCACATGCACATACACACATATATATTATATATTTTCCTGGATACTTCTTAGAACTAGCTTTCTCTTCCCCAACCTACTAGTTCTGTTATTAATGAGTTAAATATATATTTTACCAAGGCTAAGTATATATTTGTACAGGGGTTAAGGAAGGTTTTCAGAGTAAAGTGGACCTTTATATGAGCTCTGTGAGATCTGAAGAATGGTAGAGGGAAAAGCATCCCCAGCAGAGGTGACAGCATGTGCTAAGGCCCTGTGGTAGGGAGTATGGCACACTGGAGAAACGGAAAGAAAGTTGTATGGCCTCCAGCATCTGTGACTGGGGCCCTTCAACCTGCTATATCAACATCATAACATGACTGTCAAGTTCAGTCCCTCCTGTCTGTCCCAGCCACATGCAATGGTTGTGTCCTAAGAACACGAATTGGCCTCCCAGAGTGGGAGAATAAGAACCGTGTTCCCTGGATCATGTGGCTGTAACTCCGTATCACCCTCTCTAGTAATCAGGGAGGAGCCAGGTAAAAGACAGTTGCCAAATCTCAATTCTTAAGAGGCAGAAGACACCTCTGCCCTGGACTACATCCCAGATGCCGGCCTCAGCAGCCTAGTGCCAGGCCCTCTGTCAATCCCAAAGCTCTCTGTGGCTTGGTCCACGTCCACAGTCTGCTCATTCATCAAGTCGACGCGGCATAAACCCCTGTTCCAGGAGGCTTGTTAGACCCTGCAATAGGATGATAATATCTGCACATTTCCACCAAAAACACTGCTGTACACTCAAGTCTTACACCCGCCTCCTGAGAACAGAGATCCTCTCTCTCTCAAAGGGTAAGCGGCAACAGCCCTAGGGGCAGACGCCCCCTCCCGGTGCCTGGTAATTAACTTTGTGTCTCTGGACAAGTTGCTTAACTTGCCTGAGCCTTAGTGTCCTCCTCTGGAAGGACAAATACTCATATCTCATTAAAAGACTCAGTGATATGGATAAAAGCACACTACAGATTATAAAACACAATATAAATGTGTGTTACTTTCATAGTTGTTATGATTGTTGGATGCTAGTTTTAAAATATCATGAGACTTTGTTAAATAAACAATACAACTTTATGTGAAACTTGGGCAAATTTTCCATATGAAAATGCAAAGACAAAAACAACAAGCAGACAAAATCATGGCAAGAAAGTAAGGTAGGATTCTCCAAGCTCCCATGACAGAAGTGGATAGCAGGTCCGTTTCTGGAGTGAAGCTGCATCAGGCCCTGTGCTGGGCACCCACCTGTTTCAGCTCAGGCATTAAAACAATTTACAGAGAACTTCAGTGAACTGCTCAGTTTTTTTAAAAGAGCCCACTTTGTGGAAAATATGAGCATTGTTCTAAAATTATTTGTCAGAAAAGGAAAAGACCTTCAATCGCCCCATTCATTTCCCAGGAGAATTCACGTTTCTATTATTGTGTGCCTTAATTGTCTCAAGATACTATGGATGGGTAATCTTTTTAACAGTTTTCTTGTTAAACATATAACACTACACAGTACATCGTAAATATTTCCTACATTCTCCTGAATCCAGGATAACAGAAGAAAATAAGATAAGTAGCAGGAATGATGGCTGGTGCACACAGCTTCAATTCGCAGCCCTGGTTTTGTAATACCTCAGGATATTCACTATATCAAAGAGTAATGTGAAATGCTACAAAATTAAAAAATAAAATCTTCCAGACATATTAATTCATTTTCACTTACTATATACCTTTGTGCTCCTTTAGGAATGGACTGAGTGGCCATCAAAATATCATACAATGAGGATATCTGTGGCACCAGACACATAAGAGACATACAATAATTATTTTTTAAATCAATGAATTCCAAAGTGGTTGGAATTGAAAAGAGGTATTCAAGAGTCTGCCACTGGGGTGGGGGGGAAGTAAATTTTTTTGCATATAATTTTTCACATCAAGTATCTTTTCTGACCACAATAGCATGAAACTAGAAATCAACTACAGGCAGAAAACTGGAAAAAACACAAATATGTGAACACTAAACAACATGCTACTAGACAACCAATGGATCAAAGAGGAATTCAAACAAGAAATCAAAAACCTATCTTGAAACAAATGAAAATGAAAACAGAACTTTTCAAATTTATGGGATGCAGCAAAAGCAGTCCCAAGAGGGAAGTTCATAGCTATCCAAGCCTATCTCAGGCAACAAGAAAAATTCCAAATATCAATCTAAGTCTACACCTAAAGGAACTAGAAAAAGAACAAACAAAACCCAAAATAAAAAAAAGTAAATAGTTAAAATCAGAGCAGAAATAAACAAAATAGGAATTAAAAAAAACAATAGAAAATAATCAATAAAACTAAGAGCTGGTTCTTTGAAAAGATAGACAAACCTTTAGCCAAACTCAGAGAGAGAGAGAGAGAGAGAGAGAGAGAGAGAGAGAGACCAAATATATCAAATCATAAATGAAAGAGAAGTTACAACCAAAACCACAGAAATACAAAGAATCATTAAAGAATACTACAATTATATGCTGATAAATATGACAATCTAAAATAAATAAATTTCTAGAATATATAAGCTTCCAAGATTAAACCAGGAAGAAATATAAAATCTACACAGACCAATTACTAGCAATGAAATTGAAGCAAAAATTTATAAAAACTCCCAACAAATAAAAGTCCAGGACCAGAAGGCTTCACGGGTGAATTCTAGCAAACATTCAAAGAATTAATAACTATCCTTCTTCTGACACTATTTCCAAAAATTGAAGCGGAAGCAACATTTCCAAACTCATTTTATGAAGGCAGCATTACCTGGATACCAAAACCAGATAAAGACATTACAAAACAAGAAAAAAATGTACAGGCCAATATCCTTGATGACCATAGATGCAAAAATTGTCAACAAAATATTAGCAAACCAGATTCAACAAAACATTAAAAGGATTATACACCATGACCAAGTGGGATTCATCCCACAGATGCAAGGATGATTCAACATCCTTAAATCAATTAATGTGATACATCACGTTAATAAAATAAAGGATAAAATAAATGATCATCTCAAAAGACACAGAACCAGCATCTGACAAACCTCAACATCCTTTCATGGTAAGAACTCCCAACAATATGTGTATAGAAAGACTATCTCAACATCATAAAGATATACATGACAAACCCCAGGTAATATATTCAATGGTGAAAAGCTGAAAGCCTTTCCTCTAAGATCAGAAAGACAAGAATGTCCACTATCGTTACTTCTATTAAATATAGTATTGGAAGTCCTAGCCACACGTCAATCAGATGAGACAAAGAAATAAAAGGCAGCCAAACTGGAAAAAAAGTAGAATTGTCATTATTTGAAAATGAAATGATACTATAAAAAAAAAAACCTAAATACTCCACCAAAAACCTACTGGCACTAATAAATAATTTCAGTAAAGTTGCAGGATATGGAATCAATATACAGAAATTTGTTGCATTTCTATACACCAATAATGAATGATCAGAAGAAATTAAGAAAATAATCAATTTCACAATTGCCTCAAAAAGTATAAAATACATAAGAATAAATTTAACCAAACAGGTGAAAGTACCTGTACTCTGAAAACTATAAGACGTTGAAGAAGGAAATTGAACAAGATACTCAGCACTGATGTAAAATTTGAATCTGTCTTAACACGGTGAGTCACTAAGACCTGCCTTACCCAACTTTCATACTACCCAAGGCTCTTTCAGTGGCTGAGCCTTACAGGCAGCCAGCAACTGGCAGCAGGCCTTGGGGTGCCCTGTGCCTTTTATTGAACTGCTCCAGGCCTGGTACTGGTGGCAGCCAGGCCTGGTTCACAGTGTGGCCTCTCCCATGAGCCTCCAGGGCCAGCACAGGCAGCTACCAACCATGGATCACTGTGTAGCTCCTACCAGGTAGTCCCAGACCAGTCATAGGCAATGGCTGAACTTAGCCTGCACTGGAGCCCCTACCAAGAGGCCCCAGATGCAACACACCCAGTGGTCAGCTTCAGACTACAACAGAGCACTACAAGATTAGCCCCACAAGTGCAACAGCCAAAGAGTGGTCTTGACAGATGCCAGAGCCCCCTGGGGTGAACCCTGCTCGGTGAGGTTAGACCCCCTATATAGCAGCTCCATGCTGCAGTCTTGGCCAATCCTCACAGCCAGTCAACCTGTGGGTCAATACCACCCACTGACATGCCAACAGCAATCAAGTCTCAACTACAACAGGGGGCACACACAACCCACACAGGGACACTCCAGGATCACGCAGCTCAGATGATCAGAGAGACTGCCACTGGGACCCACAGGACATCTACTACATAAGGCCACCCTGCCAAGACTGGGAGACGTAGCAGTTCTGCCTAATACATAGAAACACACATAGAGAGGCAACCAACATGAAGAGACAAAGAAACATGTTCCAAGGGAAAGAACAGAAGAAAATTCCAGAAAAAGAACTAAATGAAATGGAGGCAAGCAGTCCACCCGAGTTCAAAACACTGACTAAAGGATGCTCAGGGAACTTAGTAAGATCTTCAAAAAAAGACAGCACGCATAAGAAAGGGTATAGAAACCATAAAAAAGAACAAATCAGAAATTAAGTATACAATAACTGAAAGGAAGAATACACTAGAAGGAATCAATAGCAGATTAGATGAAGCAGATGTGGTTCCATAGAAATTTTAGGATTATTTTTTCTAGTTCTGTGAAAAATGTCATTGGTATTTGGATAGGGATTTCACTGAATCTATAAATTGCTTTGGGTAGTGTGGACATTTTAACAATGTTAATTCTTCCTATCCATTTGCACCGTATATGCTTCCATTTATTTGTATCTTCTTCAGTTTCTTTTTTTAATGTCTTACAATTTCCTACATACAGGTCTTTAAACTCCTTGGTTAAATTTATTCCTAGGTATAAATAAATTTATACCCAATCTTCCAAATAGCCAAATAGCGAAAGCAATCTTGACAAAGAAGAACAAAATTAGAGTTATCATGCTATCTGATATCAAACTATACCATTCGGTTGGTACAAAAGTAATTGCAATTTAAAAGGTTAAAAATAATTGCAAAAACCGCAATTGCTTTTGCACCAACCTAATACAAAGCTATAGTAATCAAAATAGCACAGTACCGGTATAAAAACAGACACATGGATCAATGGAACAGAATAGAGAGCCCAGAAATAAACCCACACTTATATAGTTAATTAATCTATGACAAAGGAGGCAAGAATACACAATGGGGTAAAGACAGTCTGTTTAATAAATGGTGTTGGGAAAACTGGACAGATACAATCAAAAAAAAAAAAAAGAAAAGAAATTGGACCACCTTCTTATGCCATATACATGAATAAACTCAAAATGGATTAAAGATTTAAATGTAAGTCCCAAAACCATAAAATTCCTAGAAGAAAACATAGGCAATAAACTTGCTGACATTGCTCTTCGTAATGCTCTTAGTAACTTTTTAAAAAATATATCTCCTCGGGGAGGAAAACACAGGGGAAAAAATGGGACTATATTGAACTAAAAGGTTTTTGTCCAACAAAGGAAATCAAAATAAAAAGCAATCTACTAAATGGGAGAAGATATTCACCAATGATACATCCAATAAGGGATTAATATCCAAAATTTATAAAGAACTCATACAATTCAAACCAAAAAAAATCCAATTAAAAAGTGGGCAGAGGGTGCTTTTGCTTGCAGTTTGGGGCTGCGGATTCCCCTCCACGACAGCTTAGCCTGCATTCTGAGAAATGACCACGAGAGGGCAGGAGAACCAGACTAAAGTCTAATGTGGCAGCCAAGATTGAAGTACTGTTCAATATTAGAAGGAATATTCTCAACTAATAGAGCCCAGCTTAAGAGGCACAAGATTCAACATATCCAGAGGCCAACTCCAGACCAAACCAGAGTACTACCGGGTTTGACCTACAAGTGACACACCCAGAGGGAATTCTCAACAGGCACAAGAGCCCATAGAGGCCAAACCACATTTAAGCAGTCAACCCTCACGCAGCAGAACATCCTGCGGTGGGCAGAATCAAGTCTCACAACTAGTCAGCCTAGGAGTTAACCCCACCTACTCACAAGTGAAAAGCAATTAAAGATCTTCTTTAACAGGACAATACACACAACACAAGAGTCACTTTGGAGCACACGCAGAGAAGGAAGTAGTGCAAGTCAAATATAAAGGACACATACTACATAAGATAACCCAGAAAGAAATGATAACCCTAGGGTATCTATGTAATACATCAAAGCAAACACAGAGAGTCAGCCAGAATGGGGAAACAAAGAAACATGTCCCAAATAAAAGAACAGAAGAAACCTCCAGAAGTGGAACCAAATGAAACAGAGGTAACCAACCTATCAGAGACTGAGTTCAGAACACTGGTGATAAGAATGTGTAAGGAGCTTAGAGACGACATAAAGAAGGATGTAGAAATCATAACGAACAACCAGTTAGAACTAAAGAACACAATTATTGAAATTAAGAACTCACTTGAAAGAATTACCAGCAGGTTAGATGAAGCAGAGGATCGAATCAGCGACTTAGAAGACAAATTAGCAGAGATCACCCAAACAGAACAACAGAAATAAAAAAGAATAAAAAACAATAAAGATGGTTTAAGAGACCTCTGGGATAACATCAAGTGCAAAAACATGCACATCATAGGAATACCAGAAGGTGAAGAGAGGAAGCAAGGGATTGAGAACATATTTGAAGTAATAGTGTTCGAAAACTTCTCTAACCTGATGAAGGAAACCAACATACAAGCCCAGGAAGTGCAGAGAGTTCCAACCAGGATAAACCCAAACAGGTCCACACCAAGAAACATTATAGTTAAAATGACAAAGCTTAAAGACAAAGAGAGAATCCTAAAAGCAGCAAGAGAAAGACAGAGGTTACATACAAGGGAACTCCCATAAGACTATCAAATTACTTTTCTACAGAAACATTGAAGGCCAGGAGGGAGTAGCAGGAGATACTCAAAGTATGGAAAACAAAGGCCTACAACCTAGATTGCTTTATCCAGCCAGGCTATCATTTAAAGTTGATGGAGAGATAAAGAGCTTCCCAGAAAAGAATAAGCTAAAGGAATTTATTACCACCAAGCCAGCATTGCAAGAAATACTAAAAGGACTTCTGTAAATAAAAGAAAGATAAAAACAATCTAACTACAAATTTCAAAATGGCAATAACTATGTACCTATCAATAATCACTTTAAATGTAAACGGATTAAATGCTCCAATAAGAGACATAGGGTGGCTGAGTGGATGATAAGAAAGCAAGACTCTTGTATATGCTGTATACAAGAGACTCACCTCAGATGAAAAGACACACACAGGCTGAAAGTGAAAGGTTGGAGTAAGATATTTCATGCAAATGGAAATGAGAAATAAGCTGCAATACTTATATCTGACAAAATAGACTTCAAAATGAAGAACATATTAAAAGACAATGATGGGCACTATATAATAATAAAGGGATCGATCCGAAAAGAGGACATAACCCTAGTAAACATCTATGCACCCAACATAGGAGCACCTAAATATATAAAACAGATACTGACTGACATAAAGACAGAGATCAACAGTAACACTATCATAGTAGGGGACTTCAACACACCTCTGACAACAAGGGACAGGTCTTCCAGACAGATAATCAATATGGAAACAACAGCCTTAAATGATACATTGGACCACTTGGATTTAATCGATACTTTCAGAGCATCTCACCCCAATGCTGCAAAATACACGTTCTTCTCAAGCGCACATGGAACATTTTCCAAGATAGACCATATGTTAGGCCATAAAACAAGTCTTGATAAATTTAACAAAATTGAAATCATACCAATTGTCTTCTCTGACCACAGTGCTACGAAATTAGAAATGAACTACAGGAAAAAAACTGGAAGACACACCAATTCATGGAGGCTGAATAACTTATTACTAAATAATGAATGGGTCAAGCAGATCAAGGAAGAAATCAAAAGATATCTCGAGACAAATGATAATGAAAATACGATGACCCAAAATCTATGGGATGCCGCAAAAGCAGTCCTAAGAGGGGAATTCATAGCACTGCAGGCCTACCTAAAGAAACAAGAAACATCACTAATCAACAGTTTATATTCACACTTAAGGGATCTGGAAAAAGAACAGCAAAATAAGCCCAAAGGGAGCACAAGGAAGGAGATTATAAAGATCCGAGCAGAAATAAATGAAATAGACACCAGAAAAACAATACAAAAGATCAATGAATCCAAGAGCTGGTTCTTTGAGAAGATAAACAAAATTGACAAACCTTTAGCCAGACTCATTAAAAAAAGGAGAGAGAGGACCCAAATTAATAAAATCAGAAATAAAAGAGGAGAAGTGACAACAGACACCGCAGAAATACAAAAAATTTTAAGAAATTACTATGAGCAACTATATGCCAACAAATTTGACAATCTGGAAGAAATGGACAATTTTCTAGAGGCGTACAACCTTCCAAGGCTAACTCAAGAAGAAACAGAAAACCTGAATAGACTGATTACCACCAGGGAAATTGAAGCAGTAATCAACAATCTCCCAACAAACAAAAGCCCTGGACCAGATGGCTTTACAGGTGAATTTTACAAAACGTTCAAAAAAAATTATCACCTATTCTCCTCAAGCTCTTCCAAAAAATCCAGAAGGAGGGAAGACTCCCAAACACTTTTTATGAAGCCACTATCACCCTGATCCCAGAATCAGACAAAGACACCACAAAAAAAGAAAACTACAGGCCGATATCTCTAATGAACATAGATGCAAAAATCCTCAACAAAATATTAGCGAACAGAATTCAGCAATACATTAAAAAGATCATACAGCATGATCAAGTGGGATTCATCCCTGGTATGCAAGGGTGGTTCAACATTCGCAAATCAATTAATGTGATACACCACATTAACAAAATGAAAAATAAAAATCACAGGATCATATCAATAGATGCAGAAAAAGCATTTGATAAAATCCAGCAGCCATTTATGATAAAAACCCTTAAGAAAGTGGGAATATAGGGATCATATCTCAACATAATAAAGGCCATATATGATAAACCCACAGCTAACATTATACTCAATGGGCAAAAGCTAAAACCATTCCCACTAAGATCAGGAACAAGGCAAGGTTGCCCACTATCTCCACTTCTATTCAGCATAGTGCTGGAAGTTCTAGCCACAGCAATCAGACAAGAAAAAAATAAAAAATAAAAGGCATCCAAATTGGCAAGGAGGAAGTCAAATTGTCATTATATGCAGATGATATGATACTATATATAGAGAACCCTAAAGACTCCACCAAAAAACTATTAGAGCTGACAGATGAATTTAGTAAAGTAGCAGGATACAAAATTAATAATCAGAAATCAGTTGCATTTGTATATACCAATAATAAAACATCAGAAGGAGAAATTTAAAAAGCAATCCCATTTACAATTGCTCCAAAGACTATAAAATACCTGGGAATAAATTTAACCAAAGAAGTAAAAGATCTGTACTCAGAAAATTATAAGACACTGAAGAAAGAAATGAAAGAAGATATAAATAGATGGAAACACATACCATGTTCATGGATAGGAAGAATTAATATAGTTAAAATGTCCATACTGCCAAAGGCAATATACATATTCAACGCAATTCCTATCAAACTACCAATGACGTTTTTCACAGAAATAGAACATATTATCCTAAAATTTATATGGGACCATAAAAGACCCCGGATAGCCTCAGCAATCTTGAGAAATAAGAAGAACAAAGTGGGAGGTATAACAATACCTGACATCAAATTATACCACAAGGCTACAGTAATCAAAACAGCAAGGTACTGGCATAAAAACAGACACATACATCAATGGAACAGAATAGAGAGTTCAGAAATAAATCCATGCCTATATGGCCATTTAATCTACAACAATAGAAGCAAGAACGTATGGTGGAATAAAGATAGTCTATTCAATAAATGGTGCTGGGAAACCTGGACAGACACATGCAAAAAAATGAAGCTGGACCACCTCCTTACACCATATACAAAAATAAATTCAAAATGGCTTAAAGACTTAAATGTAAGATCTGAAACCATAAAATTCCTAGAAGAAACTATAGGAAGAAACTTCACAGACATTACCTGGAGTAAGATTTTTACTGATATATCCCCTCGTGCGAGGAAAGTAAGAGAAAAAATAAACATGTGGGATTACATCAAACTAAAAAGTTTTTTCACAGCAAAGGAAACCATCAATAAAACAAAAAGGGATCCTACTGAATGAGAAAAGATTTTTGCCAATGATATATCTGATAAGGGGTTAATATCACAAATCTATAAAAAACTCAACTCCAAAAAAACAAACAACCCAATTAAAAAATGGGCAGAGGACTTGAAGAGACATTTTTCTAAAAAGGACATACAGATGGCAAACAGACATATGAAGAAATGCTCAACCTCACTAACCATCAGAGAAATGCAAATAAAAACCACAATGAGATACCACCTCACCCCAGTCAAAATTGGTATCATCAATAAATCAACAAACAACAAGTGCTGGCGCGGATGTGGAGAAAAGGGAACGCTTGTGCACTGTGGGTGAGATTGCAGATTGGTGCAGCCACTATGGAAAACAGTATGGAGGTATCTCAGAAATCTGAAAATGGAACTGCCTTATGATCCAGTAATTCCACTTTTAGGTATCTATCCAGAGAAATCCGAAACTCCAATTCAAAAATCTTTATGCACTCCTATGTTTATTGCAGCACTGTACACAATAGACAAGACATGGAAACAACTGAAATGCCCATCGGTAGACGACTGGATTAAGAAACTGTGGTACATTTATACAATGGAGTATTACGCAGCCATAAAGAAGAAATCTTGCCATTTGCAACAACATGGATGGACCTAGAGAACATTATGTTAAGTGAAATAAGTCAGACAGAGAAAGACAAATACCATATGATCTCACTTATATGCGGAATCTAAAAAAAAGAATAAGTGAATGAACTAATCAGAAACAGTTTTGGAGACATAGAGGAAAAACTGAGGGTTGCTAGATGGGCGGGGTGGGGATAAGGGGGAAGGTGAGGGGATTAGAAAGCAGACAGTAACCACAAGATGGCCACGGGGTTTTGAAAATTAATTTGGGGAACGTAATCAATAATGTTGTAAAGATTTTGTAGGGTATCCGATGGACACGTGTCCCATTTGGGAGACCACCTCAGGGAAGTTGTAGATGCCTGATCACTGCACTGCACACCTGAAGCTGAAGCTGAACAATAATGAATGCCAACTATAATTATATACATATATATATATATATATACACATGTATATGTATATGTATATAGAGATATGCATATATATGTATGTATATACTTACAAGAAGCGGAGTACAGCATTAGGAATAGAGACAGTGGAAATGTAATGGCTCGGTGCGATGTCAGAGAGATAGTAGATGGGGGGAGGGGGGTCCACACAGTGTAGGGATATAAATGATAAACGTCTAAGTGTTACTGTGTCTTGTGCACCTGAAACTAATAAAAAATAAAAATAAATAAAATAAAATAAAACAAACCTGGGGATCAAATATATGGTGGTGGAAGGAGAACTGACTCTGGGTGGTGAACATACAATGGGATTTATAGATGATGTAATACAGAATTGTACACCTGAAATCTACGTAATTTTACTAACAATTGTCACCCCAATAAATTTTTAAAAATTAAAAAAAAATTAAATTTAAAAAAAAAGTGGGCAGAGGACATGAGTAGACATTTCTCCAAAGAGGACGTACAGATGGCCAACGGACATGAAAAGATGCTCAACATCTCTAATCATCAGGGAAATGCAAATTAACACCACAATGAGATATCACCTCACACCTTTCAGAATGTCTATTATCAATAAATCAACAAACCACAACTGTTGGCCAGGATGCAGAGAAAAGGGAATGCTCATGCGCTGTGGGTAGAATTGTAAATTAGCGCAGCCACTACGGAAAACAGTATGGAGAAGCCTCAAACAATTAAAAATAGAACTGCCATATGACCCAGAAATTCAACTTCTGGGTATTTACCTGAAGAAAAGAAAAACACTCGTTTTGAAAAACTATATTTACCCCAATGTTCATTGCAGTATAACTAGTAATAGCCAAGATATCAAAATAACCTAGATGTCCATCAATAGATGCATGGTGAATAAGATGCCAATTAAGTTCGCAAACTTGCCACTGTGCACTTACATTAGCAGCAGTGTACAAACAGCTCGGTAAGTTTTGTAACCTTGGTATATCAGTGTCTCACAGCTATGTTCGTGTTGACATGTGACGATGTCTTGCTGAGTGGCATTCATTATTGTTGTTGCGTGTTTTTGTGTGTCGTCGCGAGAATGTCTGAGCTTGAATTAGAGCAACGAACAAACATGAAATTTCTTGTTAAACTTGGCAAGAGTAGAAGTGAAATCACAGACTGTTAATCCAAGTTTACGGGGATATTGCCCCATGAAGAAAATGGCAGTGTACAAATGGATTAAACATTTTTCTGAGGGGAGAGAATGCGTCACTGATGAAGAAAGGTCAGGGCAGCCAGTAACGAGCAGAACTGACAAAAACATTAAAAATTCATCAAATTGTGCATCAAAATTGTCGGCTGATTGTGAGAAGCACAGCAGACCAAGTAAACATCGATAGAGAAACGGTTAAGAAAATCTTAACTGAAAATCTTGGAATGACAAAGATGTGTGCAAAAATGGTCCTGAAGGAGCTGGTGCATCATGACAATGCACCAGCTCACACAGCACTGTCTGTGAGGGAGTTTTTAGCCAGTAAACAAACAACTGTATTGGAACACCCTCCCTACTCACCTGGTCTGGCCCCCAGTGACTTCTTTCTTTACCCGAAGATAAAGGAAATGTTGAAAGGAAGATATTTTGATGACATTCAGGACATCAATGGTAATACAACAACAGCTCTGATGGCCATTCCAGAAAAAGAGTTCCAAAATTGCTTTAAAGGGTGGACTAGGCACTGGTGTCGGTGCATAGCTTCCCACGGGGAGGACTTTGAAGGTGACCCTGGTGATATTCAGCAATGAGGTATGTAGCACTTTTTCTAGGATTAGTTTGTGAACTTAATTGTCAGATCTGTGGTGTGTGTGTGTGTGTGTGTGTGTGTATGTGTACATATACACATACACCACATACAATGGAATATTATTCAGCAATAAAAAAGAATGAAATCTTGTTATTTGTGATAATATGGATGGACCTCGAGGGCATTATGCTAAGTGAAATAAGTCAGACAGAGAAAGACAAATACAGTATGATTTCACATTATATGTGGAATCTATAAAAACAAAATCAAGGAATAAACAAAACAGAAACAGACCCATAGATACAGCGAACCAGCTTGTGGTTGCCAAAGGGGAGAGGGTGAGGGATGGGAATAAAAATAAAATTAAAAGGAAGGGAAGGAAGGAATGGAAGGAGGAAGGAAGGAAGGAAGGAAGGAAGGAAGGAAGGAAGGAAGGAAGGAAGGAAGGAAGGAAGGGCAAATCTTGGTGGGTTCATGAAAACTTTGATATTACCTGTTAAACTTTCCTATATGCCTGAAATATTTTGTTAAGAAGAGAAATAAATATGAGAACTTTTAGTACAATTAATAAAGTATGTAAAAAATAAAACGAGGTGGCCCGATAGCTCAGTTGGTTAGAGCATGCTGCTAATAACACCAAGGTTGCTGGTTCGATCCCCGCATGGGCCACTGTGAGCTGCACCCTCCTTAAAAAAATAAATAAATAAAATGAACCCACTACGTTTACATAAATAACACATTTTTAATGAGAAATAGCTTTTTTATTTAAAACCAACAAAAAATGAAAAAAACAAAAGAGGTGTTCAAGAGTCTGCCACTAGGGGGCAAAAGAGAATAAATTTTCTTAATATACAGAGGTGTGCCAAAAACATGTATACACATTTTAAGCAAGGAAAAAACTGTATTAAAATTGTAATACTCAATAAATACCGATAACAAAAGATGAGTACAAGTCACTTTGACTTCTGCAATTACAAGAGGTGCTTAAAGTGGTTATCATCAGTGTAATTTTAACAGTTTATTTCCTTTCTTAAAATGTGTACATTTTCTTGGCACCTTCTGTATTTTTTTTTAAACCTGATCTCAATTTGAGACTCCAATAGAGAGAAACCTAAAAAATAAGTTGAAGATAAAATTAAACAATTGAAGGTTTTCTGGTAAATCTCTGATGAAACTGTCAGGGCTGATCTAAGAGTTCTGAGGACTTCTTTAGTCCAGTCACTGAGGACGTCTGTTTAAAATGGAAATAGGTTACCAGAGCTGGATAAAGTATTAAAACTCACCAACCATTAACTCCCACATGTGACGAGAAGTAATTCATCAGCTGAGCCAGCAAATAGCAAAGCCCAAGGAGAGAGGGCACAGGCTGAGTGAATTTCAATTCAGAGAACACCGTTGCCAGCACCCTCTATGAAAAGGCTCAGAAGACCTCCTTTAGTCCTCACCATTGTCCCATATCCCCATTTTGTAGATCTAGAAACTGGGACTCCCCCAATTAAGGAAAAAAACTCCACAAATGGCATCACCATCTCTCCCATACCCACTCTGGACCCCGGGAGACTGCACAGGTCCCCTGCCTCTCCCTCATTTCTGCACCTACTTTCCTTCACACCCTTACTCCCCCACCCGGTCCCCTATCTTAGCTCCCCATGCACACTACCACGAGCAAGAAGCTGTTAAATCTCAGATATAGTCATTCTCTCCTCAGCCCTACATCCCACTTCAAATCTTTGAAAGGTTCCATATCTCTTATAGAATAAAATCCAAGATAAAAAGTACCGTTAAGTGGACCCTCTAACCACTACACGCGTACCCACTCCACCTATCCCTGTACTTATTCCTGGGATCCCCACCCCTGCATCCCCACACCCCGTCTCCAGCCTTGCAGGCCCCGCCGCCACCACCACCAGCAGCAGCATCCAGGCCTGTGATCCTTCGTTCTCTCTAAGCAGCTGAGCCTCTGAACACCCAGCCTCTATGCTATCCTTCCTGAGAGGGCTTTCGGAACCCCCCTACCACCCACACACCTCGCTCAGGATAGACCACTCCCCCTTAGGCTCCTGAATTCTCGGTTCAGATTTTGAGCTTGTCCACCCAAGTGCCCTTTGGGGAGTTCCTTCAGAACACAGTTCACATTTGGTCATTTCTGCCCAGTCCATGGCCTGGAAAAGAACCGGCCTCAGGGATGGGGGCTGAAGGCACTGGCTTCTTGGAAGGGTCTGCTATCAAGAAGAGCGGCTCATGTTGGACGGGAGCAAATACCAAAAACAAACTCTGCCCCCTGACAGCTTAGCAGTGGGCTTGTCTGAGCAAGAAGGACCAGCAAGAGTGGGGTCTGGCAGCCTCTCCATAAACAGGGCTGACTGCACACAGAGCCTAGCCCGGGCAGGTTGTCACAGGATCTCAGAGGAGCTGTTTGCGGGGGCTTTTTCCATATCCACATATGCCTTTGTCCTGCTCAACAGAGAGGGACAGCCTGGGAGTAAAATGAGAGTCCCCAGCAGGAAATGGGGAAACAGGGGGTCACTGATCCCAGTGTCCCTCTGCACCCCCACCCACGGCCCTGTCTTGTCATTCCCCTGTAATTATCAGGAAACCCGAAGGGTTTTATATTTTCACTCCTCCAGGGGCTCCATTCCAACTTAGAGTTCCCGGAGAATGCTTGTAAATTGTAAAACTTTCAAATAGTCATGCTCCTTACAAACTTGTATAGAGTTGTAAAGAACATTGCGTGCAGGCTCTCCTGGCCTGTTTCCTTATTTGCAAAATGAGGCAGGCGAGACGGCATTCCCTTTGATGTCCTGAGTTCGGTGTGCAGTGCGGTTTTAAGGCCCTTGAGTTATTTATGCAAACACCAAATCAGTAACATCCCAAACTGCTGCTTGCTTTCCAGTGCCAACTTTTTACAGTCAGCCAAGGCTTTCTGCACACAGACAATTGAAAAAACAACTACCCCCCTTTATTCCATCCAGAGAACCACACAAAAGAAAAGGGGCCAAACACTCTCTGCTCACGCGTGCGCATGCACACACGCACACACACACACACAAACACCCAAACCAGTGAAATTAAACAGAAGGAGGCTCTCCATTCAATCATTTGGCAAGGCTGTTACTTGGTAACAGACACTGTTCAATATTTACAAATATTAACGCTGATTACATTTGACCAGGAAAATGGCTTGGCTCCTTCTCTCCCGGTCATCCGCTTTTTTTTTTCTTTCCCTCCCTGCAGCCAAGAGCAACATTGGCTCGACCCTGGTTCACTTCCCTGCTTTCCTTGCTGGGGGCTCCCTGGAGCGAAGACCAGTCCAGACCTCAGCAGTCCACGGTGGCCAGAGAGACACAGCCAAGCCCCCGGGCCACACCCTGTACCCAGGGACCTCGAAGAACATTCCTCAAGCCACCTTCCCCAAACACCAAAAGAAATTCAGCAGCCAGCTGTTTGGGTTTCCTTGGTTTGGCTTTTAACTCAAGCTGTTTCAAGGAGAGGCCAATTCAAACACAGCTTGTCTTTATCCTTTCTCCCATTGTGAAATTGGTCATTTCAGGATCCAGAGGAAGTTATGTCTATGTGTTTATGCTCATGGGCACTCAGAGAGTCCTATCCTTAGCAGGTACCACAAAACAGACCCACATACACATGTAAGCATGACGTTCTAGGGCCTCGCGAGGCTTAATGTACATCCATATGGGGAGAACCTCACTGAGCTTCCTTACTAGGAAGTTATCAGGACTGACTTCTCGATTATTTGCAACTGGAACTTTACATTTGCTCAGCCAACAGATTAAGTGCAAAAGGATTCTGAAGAGTTTTGCTTTTTAATCAAAAGTCGTTTCATCAAAGACAGTGAACTCATCGCAAATCATTCTTGCCTGCCCATCAAATCAATTACTTTGAGGAGTACCACTGAAGAAAACTCTATCTATTCCAAAAATAACATCAATGTGATAGGGAAAAACATTTACAGGTCATATTGTCCTGCTTCCAGGTCGTAAGAAATAACAGGTCTTTATTGAAAGAACATAACATGCATGTAAACAACAATAAAGAGATCACTAAGTGTGGTATGCTTAATCCACAGTAAACACGTCCTGTTCTGCTCTATGAGTTTGAACCCCAACTCTACCATGAACCGTGTGGCCTTGGGCAAATGACTTACCCCTCTGAGTCTCTGCCTCATTGGCCATCAAAGGAAGCTGATAAGCAGCATCTGTGTCATACACGAGTTGTGAGGCATCAATGAAAAAATCCTGCCAAACGCTTAGCCCGGGCCCGGCCTACGGTAAGGATTCAATGAACATTATTATTCATCCACAAACAACACCCCACATCTCTTCAGAAATGACTTCTCAGTACATCACAAACACTCTTGCAATGGCCAGACAGAGGCAGATTTACAGTAAAGTCCAGGGTGGGGCCCTCTTTTTCTTACAAAGGACCCTCCCAAAGTATATTCAGCAGGCCCCACAAAACCTGGCTCCTTCCCTGATCACAGGAGGAAAAATCTGCTGCTCATTGTACATCCCTCCCTGATTCCATCTCTCCCCACTTCCTCCCTTCTGAATGTGATCACTCCCATTCATAATTGTTACCTTACTATGTAACTATAAGCAATAGTGTTTCTGCACGTAAACTTTATATAAATGGAATCATACTATGTTATACTTAACCTGCAATAGTCTAGTTGATATGTTTGAGATTTATCCACGCTGATATAAGCAGGTCATAAGTGCTCTATGGCACGTGACTGTTTGGCTATAATAGCAATGTACTACTGTGCATTCTCCTGCTGATGGATATTTAGGGTATTTACAGTTTTTCACCGTTACCAACAACGCTGTAGTAAACACACAGTCAGTCTTATTCAGATCTCCTTTGAGACCCACACCCGCCAGAATTGCCCTAGGGAATCGTGGCAGACACTGATATATCCTTTGTCCTTACTAACAGAATCCAACATTTTCCTAGGCTGCAATTAAGCTTTCTCACTTTCCCATACCTCCCTGCAGCTACAGGAAGACACACATCTCAGTTCTGGTCAACGATGTAGACAGAAATTGGCTGAGGATTCCCTGATATAGTGCTGGCTCCCCGTTCTCCTTCCTCCCCAGCTGAGGGCAAGAACTGAGCAGCCATGGTACAAACATAAAAACAAAGCCTCATCCGGGTGATGGTAAAGTGAAATAAAGACGTGAATGGTAGCCAGTTGGATTATTTAAGTGCTAAATTAACCTTTTCCTACCCGTTACCACTATGTATATATCATTCTACAAAGGAATATATTTTCCCACAAAAGACAGTCTTCTACTCTTGTCTTATATCCCAAAACCCAAACTGAGATTCTTAAATTTATATTTACTATAATAACAAGACTTTTTCATTAAGTGTCAATAATCAGAACCAAACTGGAAAAAGGATCACGCAGTCAAACACTTTCTGAGTGCTTACTAAGAATAAAATAGTAGTGGAAGGGATAGAGACAGGGGATGGGAATGCCAGCCCTCAGGGGCCAATTTCTCTTTTATATCCTCTTTAAAGTAAAAGGCTCAAAATCAAACACCCGTAATGCTTTGGAAGATGAAAATCTTTAAGTACTATAGACAAGGCTCAAAATTCTCACCTTACTCAATACCACGTTACACTTGCCTTTTAAATGACTGATTCAAACTGGATTGGATTGAGTACAGTTTATTAACTCTCAATTTTCTACCACATTTGGTTAATGAAAGCTGGATAGATTGAATATTCTACCTCCTTATAATTGTCGATAATGTCCTCACACGTAAGTATTGCCCATCTGGGCAGGAGGTACCCAGATAAGCATAATTTGGGGTAACTTATGTTAAAGAGATAAAACCATCAGTACATTTTTGCATGCGGTTCAAAGTGACCCAGTAGAACCTTGAACACATTATGCTAAGCGAGATAAGTCAGACAAAAAAAGAAAGATAGCAACAGTGATAACAGGTAATACTCAAAACGTACTTACTATGTGCCAGGCACGGTTCTAAGCACTTCATATATATTACTTCAATTCTCAGAAGAAGGGGAAATATGATTACTATCCCCACATTAGATGAGGAGACTCTTTAAAGAGAAATTAAGTCATGCCAGCATTACGAAGTTGGTGAGGAGCTGAGCCAGGATCTGTGAGCTTAGCACTGGAATGTGTCGGTGTGGCAGGCTGAAGAATGGCCACAAAAGATGTCAATGCCCTAATTCTTAGAAGCTATAAATATATCACCTTACATGGCAAAGGAATGTGACAGATTGATTAAGGATCTGGAGATGGAGAGATGATCCTTGATTTGCCAGGTGGGCCCAATGTTATCAAAGAGGTCCCTATAAGAAGACTGGAGGGTAAGAGCAGTAGGATGGAAGATGGGATGGAAGCAGAGGTTGGAAGGAGCCAAGGGAGGGGGTTACAAGCCAAGGAATGCAGGCCGCCTCTAAAAGCTTGAAAAGGGAAAGAAGCAGAGTCTCCCCTAGAGCCTCCAGGAGGAGCCAGGCCTACCAACACCGTGACTTTAGTCCAGTGAGACTGATTTTAGACTTCAAACCTCCAGAACTATAAAACAATAAATGTGTGTTGTTCAAAGCCACTATGTTTATGGTAATGTTGTAGCAGCCACAGAAAAATAATACAGTAGATAAGCCTCTCTCTCTCTCTCTCTCTCTCTCTCTCTCTCTCTCTCTCTCTCTCACACACACACACACACACACACACACACACACACACACCCGACAGTCCTGTCCTCAAGGAGCTCCTTCATCCAAAGAAAGAGACATACAAGCTGCCGTCTATTCCTAAATATTGGATAGAATAAGGACCACAGAACACCCACAACAAAGTGCTGAGAGCCCCTGGGGCACAGTGTTTGGTCCACACATGGGGGCCCCTGACGTCCCAGCAAATGTCCTTGTCATCTACAACTGGTTACAAAACTCAGGGAGATAATGATGGTCTGGAGCCACTTACCAACAGATTGTTCAGTGGATTCCCTTTCTAATGGATCCGCCCTGATAATGTTCCCACACTTGTAAGAGACAAAAAGCTGGCAAAGGGATAAAGCAACACCCTCAGAGCTTCCTTCCTGGAACCCTTTGGTAGCTTGTCTGGATTTACCAGCCAGGTCTTCCTCCCCTTCCCTTCAGGTGGGTCCCCTGCACCTTCGGCCTGCTGATACCTGACATTTCCTTTTTCTCTGGCCAAGAACAAGCACATAAACAGATTATTCTAATGTAAGAGAGGCAGCAACATCTTCCACCCACTGATCCTCTTTCAAGTAACTGCCCTCCACATGCACCCGTCCCCCACTGCACCTTACCCCCGCCAGTCCAAGCAAACTGAGATTTCATTACATGCCTAGGTAACAGTGCGGTCCCGGATATGCAATCCCTGACATAAATGGGGGTGCAAAGAAGGAATAGATCTCCTCTTTATAAAAGGTTTGCTTAAAATCCACAAAGAAGCCCGGTCCTTCCTAAAACGGAAACTGTATAAGGCCAGGATTTTAGGCTACATCATTGGGCGAAAGAGACTCCACTTTGCTGGGCACCTCGTATGAAAAACAAACATGGCTTCAGAATTAGGGAGATAGAATACGTGGAATAAATAGAAATCCCAATAAATACTTATTGAGTACTTAAGTTTGATTATCATAACAATCCTATGTCACACATACTAATATCAACTCCATTTGACAGATGAGGAAATGGAGGCACAACCACCATTAGTAAGCAGCAGAGCAGAAGGGCCCAGGGAGGCAAATGCTAACTTTGACAGTGGAAGCAGCTGCTGTAACCCACCTGCAACCCGAGTGCCTCCTGTGCCCCCCACACACAGTCAAATGGGACAAGAGGGAAAGGAGCATTACCACTGAGAACGGTACATATTGTACAACAGAAAAACCTCCACATGAACCACAGGGAAGCCCTCCAATCAGGTCAAGCATTCCAACTGCTACACAGCCTTCCCCTCCTGTCCCATCAGCTCTCTCCACAGACCTCACTTGCCTATGTCCAGCAGCTGAGGGTAAAATTTGGAGCTGCAAACCGGGTCCTTGAAGGAGTGAGGGTATCACCTTCTTGAGGCTCCATTCCCTGATATGTCAAAAGTGAAGATTAATGCTTGTGGTGCACACAGCACGGGGCCTGCTCATCTTACAGCGACTTGGCACGTGCACAGAAGGCCGTAAGCCCTGCAATAAAAATAACCCTTCAAAGTTACTTGCCAAACTCTTTCTAGGGTACAGAGTTTTTTACATATATCATCTCGTTTGGGATACATTTCTCCTTAGGACACGAGAAGCACATGTCAGGAGAGACATATGCACAACATATAGTCTTCAAAACAATAACTAACGTGCCTGTAACACTGTGCATACGTAATGGCCAATTAGCCCAGTAACTGTAAATAAAGTCATCCTGGCACCTGGCATATAGTTGGTGCTTAATACATGTTGAATGAAGACTGAATAAACAGGAACCACCTTTTGTAGGCTCTGCCAATCTCCTTGCTCCCTTGCGCCACACAAAGCAAGTGTATATATAGAAACCATCCCTGCCACACATTCTACTAACGTGAGAGCAAATCATTGAGAAGCCCAGCGATGTCCACAGCTGCCGGGGGCGCTCCCAGCTGCCGGTGTCCAGGACCGCGTGAAACACACGTGGAACCTCCGCAGCAACGAGATAGGTTTCAGGTGTTTTTCAACAAACCTCCAAAGTGGTTAATGGCTTCCCCCGAAGAAACCCCACACCTCTGCCCAAGAGACAAGGAACTCATGAGGGGGAGCTGCATCCTCCTGTCTCCTTTGTGAACAGGCGTCGGAAAACAGGAGCCCTCGTGCTGACAGGCGGCATCCGGGGGGGTCAGATTTCTATCAGGAACGACACATGGCATTTCTCTCTGGCTCCAGTTCAGGACCCCACTCCACCCCCAACAGGCAGCTCTCATCTTTTAATACTTCCTGAACAATCAGGCCTTTGAGAAAATGGTCGTGGATCAGTGGCACACACAACACTGCCAACACAATCCCAAGTTCAGGGTACTGCCCGCCCTGGAGAGCCCCCGAACATAGTCACGCTTTCTCACGTCCACTGCTCTCGAGGAGGAGCCCACACAGGCATCTCCACCCCAGCCCACGGACGGGCATCTCCCCCAGACCATGAACACAAGACTCTTCTCCCGGATATTCCAAAACTACCCTCTCTGGCTGAGTTTTCCCTCGGCTTTAGGGCACCACCTGCTTAGGACTCTTTAAGCTCAAAGCCACAACATCCTGGTGAATCCATTCAACACAGTTAGAAGTCAGGGTAGTGGCTCCCCCATGGAGAGGGCCACGGGGGCACTTCTGGAGTACCGGTCATGCTGTGTTTTCTGATCTGGGTGCTGGTTGCAAAGGTAAACTCAGTGTGTAAAACCCCGGAAAGCTGTGTGGTTATTTGTACCCTTTTCTGCATGTATGTTGTCTATAAAAAGTTAGTAAATAACTGCTGCTTCACATGAACTCTCAGTGTGTTCTAGAACTTTAGGGGTTAGACGTGGGGTGCCCATCATGCCATATAAATCACAGACTTTCTCAACAGCCTGCAAAACCAGTTATCCCTGCTGTTGAGAGTCATAGATCGCAGGGGTTTCAGAAACACTTCCTACAGCCCTGAACCAAAAGAGCTGCCACTGCACATGCCTCCTGCCGAGGCTCAGTTAGAACTCAATTTATTTATTCCAAGATCAGGCTTGGAAAGCGACCCCTTGGTGTTCCAGACCAAAACAGGCAGCCAGCATGGTTTTCTGCAGAACTTCCTATTTTTAAAAACCACCTGGTTGCTCACAGGGCATAGATGCTTTGTCACACACATTGCTTTTTTTTTTCAATAGAGGCCATGCCTGCAGCACCCACCCCCACATTTTCCCCCCTGGCTGAGCCTCTTCCTAGCTGGCCAGGGATGGGTGTGTTCCGGGAACTTTGCTGCTCGTGAGTCACCCTCCCGGGGCCTGACGGCTGCTCCTGGATCCTGGTCAATTTCCTTTATGAGACTGACTTTAGCATTTGGGGTTCATGGTGCTATAACTTTCAAAAATAAAACTCCTCTCCTTTCACGAGCAGACCAAGCAGCCCCCTCCCCTCTTCCTGCATAACAGAAAACATTCGTTTCTGCGCCTTTTGCTCAGTCATTTGGCCACACCAACTACTTAGCAAACACAAATTTTTCATCACCTTATCCCAGCAGGGCTGCTCCTCTGGGCAAACTGGGGTCTGATACCCAGTCCAGAGGCAGCCTGGTCTTTTCTGGCCAAAGGACAAGCATGAATGACACCACAGGAATGATCCCAGCCTGATCTGTGCACGCTAAGATCTCCAGAATGTTTTAAACCACACAGATTCTTGGGCAGGAAATTCTCTATTGCACCACATGGGATGTGCTTGCCTAGAACAGATTAAACATCAGCAAAATTAAATCCATGCCATTTTCAGAATGATGAATCCGAGGAGATTGTTTATTTACTAACTTTTTATAGACAAATAACATACATGAAGAACAGCCTCTTCTAAGTATGTGGGAGTGTCCCTGAGCCAACTGAGAATAAAGACCATGCTCATGCTTCCAAGGGCCCCTTCCTGCGCTAGCTTCTCAGCGGGGTCTGGATGACCCAGCACCTAAAGTGAAACTCTGCTCTATGGTCCTCCTGGAGGCTAAACAGAAATACACTGTCAGGATGGAATTGGAAGGAAAAGTCCTGAGACGGGGCTCCAGAGATCTGGATTCAAATCCAGCTCTGAAATCATGGACAAGTCCCTTCTCTCTGGAGCTCGGTTTCCTCATCCATAAAACCTAAAGGCATAAGCACAGCATGTTTCAAGTCCCTTGCAAGCTGGTGGCTTTTCAAGTCCAGCCCAGAGACATATTTACAAAAAACAAAACATGTTCCCTATTAGTTGCCAACATTTCAAAATCTGAAGAGACATTATGAGGATTTAGAGATGTTACATTAAGTTCCTGCTTTCTGGATTCTCTTGGCAAATGGACAGGAACAAGGAAGGGGAAGGAGTTCCTGGGAAAGAGAATGAAGCGTCCAAGCTGCTGCTTTCATTTTCCTCTCTGGCTGGCCTTGTCAGCATTTAAGTTTGGAACTCCTGTTCATAAGTCTGGCTTGTTTTTCCCCCTTTCACATATTGCTTAACTTTTTCATTTATCACTTCAGCTGGAACACTCATGAATAAACTTGGAAAGTCAAAATATTTCATAAAACCAGTACAAAAAAATCCATTAACCCAAAAAATCCACAAAGTTGGGGGCCTGTGCCCCAGCCTGCCAACAATTCTAACACTGACCATCCAGGGACGCAGAGCAGGTTTAAAAGTCCTCCTTGGATCATCTGACCTCTGTGGGCTGTCGCATACCGCTCCTCACCCCTCATCCTGGACCCTCAGCGAGGGACCCGTGTTTGGGAGCTGGGACAGCCAAGTCAGAGGTGGGCTGGTTTCTGAGGAGGGCAGAGCCACATCTGCATTTGTCATCCTGCTGCACGGGCCAGGGTATGCAGGCCATGACAAATCGCTGGAGGAGATGAAACAAGTGAGCCATGTTGCAGCAAGAAGTGAGCAAGATAGCACAGGGAAGAGCCTCGGCCCACTCAGGTGTGCCTTGTGATGGGTGACTGGAGACAGAACTTTGTCCCATAGCTCTTTAAAGGAAACACCAGAAGCAAGGGGTACAGGAATAGAAACTGCGTTCTCAAACTCATTGGTAATAATAATAATGTCATGACGGTGTGACAGTGACAATATCTACAGCAGCAGCAGCACGACAGTTAATACTTAGCTCTCACTCTGTGCCGAGTGCTGGCATTACGATCATCAGCCCTAGCTTAAAGATGATGAAACGGAGGCCCAGCAAGGCCATAAACTGGAACAGATCACGTGGCAGAAGGGGTGGAGCGGGAACTGAACCCCTGGCAGCTGCCACCTGAGCCCAGGCCTTGGAGCAGGGCGCTCCCTGCTGCCACAACACAGTGCCTCTGCTATTCAGGATTTCGTGACACACACTCCTTTCCACACTCTTGTACATTCTTAAAAATCAGTGGAATTTATTTGCACGTGCACTTCTCGCTGTGTACTAACTAGGTACACTGGCTTTTAAATGCACAGGTGATTTCTTGTACAGGATTGGACACACACAATCCTTCATGCTATTCTTTATGCATGGTTTGGAGGATTTTCGAGATGACTCTTGACCATCTGCAATCTGCACCTTCCTCTTCAGCTTTAGGTGCGTAAATTGCCCGACTTGTCTTTGGCTCCATTCTCAGTAAGGTGTCTGCCCCCTCAGAGCTCTGACTCCCATGAATCCCAACCATCAAGAACAAAGGACCCCAGCGATTGTGAAAAGGCCTGAATAACGGGGAGAGTTCTCCTGAAGAACAGATAGGGGCTGTTTTACAAAATATACTTTAGAGATGTTGGGCCCTCACTCACCGTCTCTCACGCTGAATTTATACACACTCCATTAAATTTAGGAAGAAGAAATTAGAAGCAGCTAAATTAGAAGGAAATGGGCAAAAGAGGAGGGTGCTAGCAGGTGACACAGGACCTCCAGGAAGGAGACCAAAAGGAAATTTCAAAGCAGGATTTAGCCCCAGGCAAAAAGTTTCCATCCCTTCCCTGGTTAAAGGTACATGACTCCGTGCAAGGTAGCAACGAGAAGGGGGTCGAGGAGGAAAGCTGAAACGGGGACCCGTGCACCCCGTTTAGTTGAGCAGGGAGGCATGCAGCCTAACGAAGAAACACAATCACAGCTGATGAAACAATTAAGTTTTATGCGTAAGGAGGTGAAGTTAAACCACCTGGAACTTAGGTGAATACCATGGTCCCGAGCACGTGTTCTTGAACAAGAATCTCATGTTTTTCTGCCCTAACAGGGAATCCCCTGGAGCTTCTTGTCCGGACACACTGATGACAGCAAGTCTGACAGTGAGTTGCTCTCAACCCCACCTACCAGCAGGCAAATGTGTGCCTCCTTTTCTGCCCCCAAGACGACATTTGGCAATGTGTGGAGACATTTTTGGTTGTCCCAATTTGGGAGAATGGGTGCTACTGGCATCTGGTGAGTTCAGGGTAGAGACGCGGCCAGATGCCTTACCACACATAGAACAGCTCCACAACAAAGAACTGTCATGCCCAAAATGTCAGAGGTGCTGAGGCTGAGACCCCAGATCTGAACAAAGACAGCAGGTGCAGATTTGACATCAGAAAGAAAGGTGTCCCAACAGCCATTTCTTTACCTGCCATGTGGCCTTGGACTTTGGTCTCCTCCCCTGTACAAGGAGATAATCCCTCCCCTAGTGCTCAGCGGGGCTTTGACTCATACTGAGGGTAAAGAGAAGCAGCGAGCGCTGGTTAAGCGGAGGTGGCCATGCTTTGGAGTGGCCACCAGACTGGCCCTGGGTCCTATGTGACACTGAGGACGTGGACTCCCTCATGCCATGCTCATGAGGGACAATGCTTTCTGTGGGAACCTGATGGGCTGGGGACATTGCTGCTCCCATCAAGCCGTGCCAGGATGGGTGGGCTTGATGATTATGGGTGGGGGTCTCCAGTGCGGGGCATCGAACCTTCTTCAAAACCCAGGAGGAACTACCACTCCTACAAGAACACAACCACAATCATAACTTAATGAGATCGTTAGTCTGATCTTCACTGATCCCTACTCTTTGCCTGGCCCAGCACTACGCCCTCTTTGTGGGTTATCTCATTGAATCGCCTTAACTACCGTGGAAGATGGGTAGGACGACCTGCATTTTATAGGTGAACTACCAGGACTTGTACAAGGCCTGGCAGCCCAGACGGAACGGACCTCCACGTCGCACGCCACAGCTCGCAGCCCTAACCACACCCACCTCTGAAACTACACCACTCCCACGACCCCCTGGACCGCGGGACTCGAGAAGAAAGCTGGAAACCAAGCTACAGGGACAGTATAATTTCAATTAAAATAATCAGTGTGTGTGCATACGTGTACCAATACAAGAAGGAAATTTCCTGCCATAGACTCTGACTAGCAGCATTGACTGATGAGGGGTAGAATTCTACATGATTTTTTAATTTTCTCTTTATATTTTCCTAAACTTCCCAAAGTGTTTTGCAGTTAATAAATTAATTGTTAATGTGAATTATTAAATTAATATAATATAATACAGTTAACGGTAATAATATAATAAAAATTAAAGTCACAAAAGTAAAAATGTGTAGTATTTGTTTTTAATTTTATTAACGTTACTTTTTTTAGCAATCTGCCAAACCTGAAATTATTAATTGTCTAGACCAGAGGTGGGCAAACTGTTTATGTAAATAAAGTTTTAGTGGAACACAGCCATGCCCATTCATATACATAAATGTCTATGCTTGCTTTTTGCTATATCAGTTGAGTGGCTGCGCATAGACGTGAGGGAACACTACAGCTCCTTTCTAATCTGGCCTAGAGATGGACCTCTTACTTCCCATCTCCAAGTGTCTCCTCACAGTGTGTCTCTGCTTGTTGCTACAGTCCCAAATGGATATATCAGGAGCCTAACAAAGCTGAAGCCCCTCCTTAGAAGGTGTCCACATGATCTTGTGTTTTTATAAAATTTGGAAAAGAATATTTTTAAATTATTTTTCTTGAATCCCCTCCCCCAAATTATGTAAGTTTTAGATTCCTCAAAACTGGATCTGCCCCTACCTGAAGGCCCAGACATTTCACCACCCTTGTTCCATTGTCAAGATCACAGAGCATTCACCGGAGAGAAAGGTCTTCTCCCACCAACCCCAAGCAGCTCTAGATATGATGAGCTCTTTGATTTCCAATCCCCAGATGGCCAACTTGTGCAGACTGAGGCAGCCACCCTTTAAGATACACCTCCAGGCACCACAAGGAAGGGGTCCCACCCAGGTCCATCCTCAGAATCCACCAGGGAACTCACAGAGCAGACAATCCCCATGGAGGACCCCTGATGGCACCCACACCCACAAAAAGGAAAGAGGAATACATCTGATCACAAACACACCATCCTTCAGCCATTCGTTATGGCCACTGAAATCCCACCATCCCATCTAATTTATGCATTTCATGAGACAAAAATATGTAGCACATGCTACATACATCATGTAATTGCAGCACTTTCAAATGATAAGAGGCAGGTGGGTGATCTAAAAATGCTTTAGGAAAAGTCATGTTGCTGGCAAAAACTGCAAGAAAGAGGATCAAATTATATACTGTACGTGCAAACGTTTTATTGTCTTTAAAAGACCTCTCCAATGCATAGTACACCTGTTATGATGGGGCATTCGCATCATCGAGAGCCTGCGGAGCCCAGTTGTCCAATCAGATGCCCACCCACGCCTTAAACGTTGGCGGATAATGTCCTTCACTCTCTGGCTCTTGGACCCTCCCTGGTCTATTCTCATCTCCCCTGTGGGGGAGGGGACAATCTTTGTGGAGCACAGCTGGTGGTTTTGATAAGCAGGTGTCAGGAGTTTGAAAATGACCTTGCTCATCAGCTGGTGGGAACCTAGCAGACAAGGGAGTCACTGTATCACTGTCTGCCGGGTTCCAGCCCCCAAAAGAAGGCACAGAGAGGCCTGGGAGAGGGAGAGAGGGAAGCTTTCACACACACACACACACACACACACACACACACACACACACACACACACACACACACACACACACACACACCAGGGGGAAGTCACCAGACAAAAGGAAATCTGCATAATTTCACCCAGGAGAGCTTTCACTGAAGAGGAAAATAAAAATCTGACAGTGAGGGTGTGTTAAGGTGTTTCCCAAAGAGCAAAGGAGATTAATCCCTAAGCAAATCAAGGGAAAATCCGAATTCTCTGTAGAGTTGGCAAATTCAATTAAGAGAGAGCTGGCAGAGGTGGGAGCAGAGGGGTGTGTATTCACTCAGCTGATTTCAGCATCCAGACGGGTAAATGGCCGTCACTGTACCAGCCACTGGAAGGGGTCCAACACGCAGGACATGCCCTGGGAGAAAGAGAATGTCCTCTAACCCAGTTTCTAATTAAATGTGGGTTAACTGGCACTGTTCCTTGCTGTTCAAGGAGCCAATTCAGAGCTGAAAGGAGCATTTTTCAAAATAAAAAGGCCGAGCCCACCAAGCTAGCACCTTTCATTTTCTCACATCCTTTCAGTTGCTTAACCTGACCCACTGCTAGTTGAATTGACTCCTTGGTCCTCAGTGAAATAAACCCTCCTGCCCCTACCAGCTCCCATTGTGCAATGGCTGACACCCTCTCAGCACACGTGGGATTGAACTCCATTCCACTTTTCCCATGGTATGCTCACTGCTGCCCAAGGATGAGTCACCCATGAAAGCCACACATTGTCCCCAGTGGACAAAACGCTCAACCCAGGAGAGTGGCCCATTCATGCTTCTCCAAGAGCTGACCTCTTTCTGCAACTTCTACAGGAGGTGCTGCCAGTCAGTCTTCTCTTCCTGAATTCCGTCACTAAACACAACCGTCAGGAGAAATAGTCTTGGGAGATAACTTTCAGTGAAGCACTAGTGCAAAGAAGGCACAAACTGAAAACCACGGCAAACTTCCATCAAGATGTTTAAAGATCAAAGAGAAATAATCATAATAAGCCACATTATTATTAATGTGATTTATTATTATTGTGATTATTAAATAAGTTCCATTATTATTGTTATTGGTGGTGACATTATCTCCACTAATAATGTCACATTTGTTTTACAGCTACTGAGCCCCCGGGCTAAGAAAGTGTGTTACGTGCCTCTTAGATGCATTATCTCATTTAATCCTCAGAACTACCCTACGAGATACGCCCCATTATTAGTCTTGTTTTATTATATATTCAAGGAAACTGCAGCACAGAGATGTTAAGTAATTTGCCCAGTTTACACAGTGGTACAGTCAGGATTGAAATCAAGGCAATCTATCTCCAGAGCCCATGTTCTTAAATACCATGCAGTCATCACTTACTAACCTCGTTTAGAATGGTAAGATTAGAGTTATGCTAAAGTATTCTGGAATCATAGCCCCTGGCAGCCTCCCCTCCCACCTATGAAAGAGGACAGTGAAAACCACAAGAGAAGGGGCACTGCTGGCGTGAACACTGCATGTTTCTGTCACCCAGCATTGATTCCTTGTCTGTGGGTAACAGCCCCTGGCCTTTGCATTGGGAGACCACCCCACCTTCACTCTCAGTCCACGAGTCCCGATGAGGCTGACTCTATCCCCCTACCCTTGAAGTCCAGGAGACAGCATGTGGCCCAAGTTGAACAAATACGAGTCTACTTGGGAAGTCCTGTTGGGAACAAGTGCAAATGATAAACTCTCACTCCACAGCTGTGGGAGAATGTCAGCCTAGAGCTTCTGGGAGGTATCACACAGAGGAAGCCTCCTGGGAATGCAGCCAATAGAGAAGAAAGCAGAGCCAAATAAGGAAAGAGCAAGACCAAGACCTAATATCGCCATGCCCCAAATCCAGCCATGCCTTAAGCGACCTACTGTTGGAACTCCTATTTACAAGAGCCGTTGCATTCCCCGTGCTACTTCATCCCAACACGAACTGGATTTCTGTCACTTGCGGCAACAACAAATCCTGACTAACAGAACCATTACATGGAATCACAATGTCTCTGAGTGACACGGGGCACTGGCGGCCAACCATCTAGCAACATCTCAAGTATTCAATAATGGTATGTCGACTAATGAATGAATGATTCGTTCGGCACTCTAGCTCCAGCTTCTCAAACCGAAGTAAAGCTATCTTGTTGGCATTTATTATAAGCCCCAGGATACACTAACATCATCTTTCTGGAGCATTAATTTAAATGATGGCAAGTACCTTAAAATATTTTTTTATTAAAAGAAATACAAAACACAACCAAATGTGATTCAGTTCAGGAACGCAAGGATGAGTCAATAATAGGAATTCTATCAGTATAATTCATCTCATTAACATAGTCAAAAGAAAAAAGATACGGCTCCTTCGATGCCAATCTTATTAAATTGCAACACTTACCCTGACTTTTGAAAAATCTCTTAACAAAAAGGGAAACTTCCTAAGGAAATACAGATATAGCTCAAACCGAAAAGCAGCATCACATTTCAGGAGAAACACTGGCGCATTCCCACTGAAGTCAGTAAAAGGGAAGAATGACTCTAGATACCACAATTGTTTAACATTATTCAGGAAGCATTTGCTATCAAATCAGACAAATTAAAACATTTTTTTGCCTATTAGAAAGGAAGAGGAAGTGAAATTGTATTAACTTACAGATGATGTGATTATATGTCTGTAAAAATTCCTCCTCATAAAAAATAAGATCTGAAAAGCTAGTAGAACCAGCAGGACAATTTCATAATATTAATCAACATTAATAAAAGAAGTTATAAATCAACAGCTTACTTATACAGACACGCACACACAGAAAACACATGAAAATATGATGGTGAGCCAGCCAACATAAATGATTATAAAACATATTCTTTCTTTCATTCTGTCACATTCCCTCTTCTCTGCATGCATGAATTTGGTGGAATACTTGAAATGCACAGCATAGCTCTAACCAAACACAGACCCCACCAACCAGGTGCTTCTCTTGCCTTGGCTCAACCATCTCTGCTGGGAGAGACTGGGAACCCATCTCTTGAGACTATTCACTGTCCCGTCACCTGGGCAAACCTAGTAGGTCCCTCTCTTTGCTAGCACAGGGAAAGGAGATGCATCTTCCAAGATGTGAGCCCTCAGTAACAAATCTGACCAGACTGATCTACACACATGGTCTCATCATCACCTATTTGTACTGACCTACATGCTGTTTCTCACACACACTAAGCCCCTTCCTGCCACTGGGCCTTTGCATGTGTCGTCCCTTCTGCATGCCATGATTTCCTCTGAAAAGGCTGCAGGGCGTGCTCTCTTAACATTCAGGTCTATGCCCGTATATTCTCTCAAAACAATCTCCCCCATCTCGCTATCTAAAATTCCACATCTTACCCTCCATCCCTTTATTCTACTTTACTTTTCCTCATAGCACACACCACCAGCTAATGTCACTTTCATACATTTGTCTGTTTATAGTCTGTCTCTCCCACCAGAAGGTAAACTCCATCAAGGCAAGGGTCACTATGTGTATTTCATTCACTACTGTATTCCCCCACCCCTAACAGAGCCCCAGACACACAGAAGGGGATCGGAAAATGGTTGGTTGGTTGATTGGTTGGTTGGTTGGATGGATGGATTCCTTCAATCCCCAGATCCCATCTCAAGTCTATTGCTTGAATATTTTTATTTATTTCTACCTTTCCCATTGATATCCAAGCCATCTACCCACTCATTCTCAACAGGTATTTATTACCTTCATCACCTCTCTCCTGGATGGCTACACTACTCCTAGCTGGTCTCTTAGCCCCACGTTTGGTCTTCCTCCAACTCTTTTTCCCCACTCCAGCCAGAGGTCTTTACTCACAATATAAATCTGACCATGTTGCTCCCCCTACGGAAAATGTCTCAGTGGCCTCCCAGGGCCCACAGCCCAGTCTCAGCTCTTTTCCTACCAAGGCTCACAGGGCTCACTCAGTCCTCCCAGCCCACACACTTCCCAGTCTCCTGCCACATTCCACGATCCAGCCACACGGAGCTGCTGCCACCTCTTTCCGCATGCCATGTTCTCTCTGGCCTCAGGCCTTTGCACGTACTTCCACATGGCTCATTCTTTACCTGATTACCCTTCACGTACGCTTCCATTTTCTGACTGTTACCTCTCCGGGGAAACGTGAGGTCTACCCCAAAGTCCCACAGCGCCTCACACTTCCCTGTTGTACACTCACCACGCTGGGATTGGCATGCTCAGGTCTGTTCCCTCAGAGAGCCAGCTTGTGCCTTTCACAGCGCCTGGCACAGTGCCTGGCACCAAGGAGACACTTGAGATAGATTTCCTTGACTTTTAATTATGGCGTCTTTGCCATCGTGCCTTCTACAAACTGGCACCGGGTTAATTTGTGTCACATCTGACACTACTTTTGGCACCCTGACTCACCATTCATACTCCCTTGAGACAACAATAGCACATACAGGCATGTTCACACTTGCGTGCGCGCCCACACACACTGGGAATATCTGTCACTCTTCACAACTCCCCTTCCACCAGGACATTCTAACCTTGAGGAGGTCTTGTTTTCCGCCTGAATGTTATAAACATAGTGTGCATACTCATAGTGTGCATACATAGTGTGCATTTCAAGCACACTCTAGCCCAACTTGACTTGGGTCTATTAAAAAAGAGGGGGAGACGTTAAAAAAACAAAAAGTGCGAGGACTTTCTCTGAAATGTCTCCCTTAGGTCCTATGTATGTAAGGTTGATATCAAACATACTCAATTTTTATCTGAAAGTGTTAAACAAATAAACAAAAAAGTCAGAGCTGTATTTATACTTGACGCGTTTCTGTAATACAAACAAACAAAAACCTGCCCTGTGTTTAGAGTGAGAGAACGTTCTTTATTACAAAGGTTTTCCTTCCCAATAAGTGCTAGAATCATGGTCAATATACCATCTCTATCAGATCTAAGCCAAAACACAATGCAGGCTGTGGTCTTAACCAGGTGTCAACTCAGTGTCACCAGCCATGGGTCGTCCTGACATTGGCGGTGACGATGTCACCAGTGAGGTCTTGTCACTAGAAATGCTGTTCCTGGACCTACTCCAGCATCTGGGCTTCACTGGACAGTCATGGAAGAAGAAGGAGGAACACAGGACCGTGGGGACACCTCAGACAAATCCAGAACAAGGATCCGACTCTTCAAATGCCCGTGCGATGGAGGGCAGAACAAGGGAAGGCCCTGTTCTGGGGACTGAAGGAGACTGAGACCTGACAACCAAATGCAAAGCTTCAGCCACGAATGGTTTCTGGATGAGTGGGTAGGACTGGGGGAGAAGGGGAAAGAGCTGTAAAAGGTGTTTGGGGACAACTGAGCAAATATGAATATGGACTGGATATTAGAAGATGTTCTAAATTACTGTTAATTTATAGAGGTGGATAACAGCAGGTGATTATGTAGGAAAATGTAGTTATTTTTCACTGTTATAGGCCAAAGTGTTTAGAGGAAACGTGTCTAGATGTCTGTAATTTGTTTCCAAATGGTCCAGGAGAAAAAACATGTCTATCTGTACACACAATACACACACACACACACACACACACACACACACACATCAGATGAGGTAAAATGTTCAAATAAAATCTAGGTGAAGGAAATACTATCCTATTAACTTTTCTGCAGGTTTGAAAATTTTCCAAATATATATTTGGGTAGAAAAATACAATGTAAAATCCAGTTCCTTATAATACGTTGTAATAAAAAAGTATAGAACACAAAGAAAGGGGTGGGGTTGTCAGGTGTAATTAGAATTCTGATCACTTCAGAACTTAAAATATACCTACTGTCCACAAGCACAACATTGTCTTTACAATAATAGTAGTTTCATGATACTTTTTTTTTCACTTTCCACAAGTGGGAAAGTGTGCCTTCTGCCTGGGGTGTTCATCCTTCCCCAAGGAAAGCATTCCCAAATTTCACCGGAGAAGCGAAACCCCCTTCAATTTGTTCTGGGACGTAGAGGACAGGTTATGAAAACTCATCCACAACTCCATCTCTGTAACCTAACAGAACATTCTGTCCATGGGATTATGAGGCTAACAGCTGACTTCCCCACTAATCAGAACCCCTGTACAGGCAGGGGTAGCATTAAGGTCCCGCTCACTCATTCTTAGTGCAGAACATACAGTAGTCGCTCAATAAACATTTAAGTGAATGAGATATTTTATAGCCCTTTGGAAGAATGCATATAAAGATACTATAATAAGAAATGACTGATATACCTGAGAAGAAGTATTAAAAAATTGCTATGATTATAATATTGAAAACTGAAAATTGGCTAACGAAACAAAACACCCACAAACCACCAAAACTAAAATAGTAGCTATATGAGGTGGGGAGGTGAGAAAATAAATTGTCATGAAAACATCCTAAGAATATGACAGGTACAGCAAAGGAAGCAGGACTATAGTGACTTGGGGACAAGGGGACAGCAAGTAAAGCAAGAAGGGAAGTCAGGAAATGATGAAAACTTTTCTCACTAGTTCGAATTTACGGATGGAAAAAAAATCCTCAGTCCTAACACAAGGACAACGTGGCCAACAGATAACTGGGCAATGACTCCGCCCATCATTCAAGGCTACAGGACACCCAGGTTCTAACTCCACCTCTGCTATTAACTCCGTGTGTAACCCCCAGGCACAGCACTCCTCTGGGCAGTTTCCTCACCGGCAAAATGAGAGCGTGGGTCTAAAGGAGCAACAGATCCCACCAAATGAATCCTAAAACCACAGAGATCTGAAGTTCAGTATATTGAATGTAGACAATAAGGTTGTTCTATCGGTATGCAATGTGGTATCATTACAACGGCAACCATATCACAACACAGAAATGTATCAAAGTAACATGCTGTACACCTTGAATATGCACATTATGACATGTCAAATTTATCCAATAAAAAGAAAGATCACATCCAATGATTCTATTCAAAAGACCAAATAAATCGCTGTTTCCTTCGTTCAATTGCTTGTGATTTCTTAGGTTTCTACAAGTAATTTGCTATTCCTTTTTGACATAAAGAAATGATTTAGATTTTATTAAAACGGTATTAAAAAAAAAAGAAAAGTTTGTAAACATCCCATCCCACTCTTGGCCGTGGATCCTGAGTAGAAGAGTTGGGAAACAGTGTTAGTCATACAACTTCAAAGCTACGAGAGATCCTCACTATTTTACATTCACGTCATGCTCTGGAGTTCACCAAGGAATTTCATGTTGTCCAGTCCCACCCACTCACTTCAGAGACGAGGAAACTGCAGCCAGAGGAGTGGCTAACACAGTGGTGTGCTGAAGCCATCTCACCCTGGGAGAGCCGATGGGTCACCTCTTGGTCACTTCGCATTAGCAGGCTGAAGCTGACCACGGGGAGAGCACTTACACCACGGAAATAGGCAAACACTACAAATTTGAATCCCCCCCCAGAAGCCAGTTTACCCTCATCCTTATACTCACCCCAAACCAAGACTGGGTGAACCCTGCCCATTCAGGGTTCCTTTCACCCTGTTTCCGCTTCTTGTTTAGTTCCCTGCCTTGTAAAACCTAAGCTGACTGCCAAGCTCTCCAGGGAAAGGGCCCTGTCAGACTGTTCTCAGGCCCTGCCTGTCCTAGTCTCAGATCAATCCCTGAGCCCATCACCGGGCCTGGCACACAGGAGGTCCTCGGCCAGCACTCATCCTCAAAGATGCTGGCTCCTGCTCCGACGGTGCAACCCTGCCTACAGCACTGCACAGGGCTGGGAGAAGAGCCACGTTCAGCTCGAGTACCAGCAGGGATCCCGGGGAAAGCCTTAACCCCATGCCCATGCTCTTCTCCCACCTAGAGAACAAACACCTCAACACTCTCCCCATCTACACCCTAGCAGAACATCCCAGACAAAACCAGAGCTTCACGAATGCATCTTGCTAATTCTGTAGCTATGCGGGCCCAGTGAGCACATCAACCATCAAGGTTCACACGCCCCTACCCCCAGCTGCGTGCAGCTCTCCAAGTCTGATTCTTGGCCCTCGGAGTTGAAAAGGTTGATTTACCTCCAGGCAAAGTGCCACGCTCTTGCATGGCAGGAATTTTCTATCAGATTCCCCAGGAGGGAGACTGACGCACATGGTGTGGACCCAGCAGAGCTCAGCATTATGACAGGTGCTGCCTTTCCCACACTACCATCTGTACAGGGCAGTGGCTCGGTGAGCCTCCTCTGCCCGACGACAGTGGGCCAGAGACAAAACCCTCCGAGACACTCATCTCCTACCTGCTGTGTCTGTGCGTTGTTTCCTGGTGCCACCTCGGAGCGCTGTGTCCTTGAGTCCCTCCAGTTTGTGTGTTTTTAGACATTTCCCAGGTACACACTGTGTGCCAGACCCTGCTAGGCCCTTCTTTAAGCCCTGATTGTCTCCCATGACATATATTCATCTCCCCTTCTAGACTGGAAGCAGGGGCCATGATGACTGTGTCCCCCCAGGGTGCTGATACGTGCTCAGCACATAGCTAAACAATAGCTGAAGGACTTTTTCAAAGTGGTCATCATTCCTTAGAGATGGTCCTCGGAAAGCAGAGGGCACACGTTCTGACAGCTCCTCTTTGGTTCTGTGGCTGGAGGGAGAATGATTTTCAGGCTAATAACAGACGAATGCCATGTGCTGGGTATTAGCCAGCCCAGCGACCACAAGCTACAGCAATTCTTACTACACTGAACATATTCCCATCAACTTTACGGCCTAAGCACCACTGTTTTCCACCTTCACAGATGGCAAATTGAAACTTGGAAAACTGCAACCAGTGGGCCAAGATCCTCACCACATCCTCTAGCACCTTCCTGGCAGTTCCCCTTATCACTAGGGCCACCCTATGAGGAGGCTGCCTGGAATTAGGAACCTGCTGATGGGTTCCCAATGAGACTAAAATGCCCACCCTCTGCACGTCACCGGGATCACACTGGCTGAAGCCCAGGGGCAGCCTCAGCACTCCTCCCCATTCTGCAGAGGGGCTTCTTCAGGGAGAAGGTAAGATGAGGGTCCCAATCAGGTGAGAAGCAGGGGGGGGGTGGTGAGAAGGCCAGGGGCTTTCTCCCATGAAAGCGTCAAAGACACAGGTTTAAGTCTAAACCCTACAATGATCTGTGACATTGGGCAGGTACTTCAACCGTTTCTCCATCTGCAAAATGGAGGTCAACAGTGGATATTCTACTCGGTTGCTGTGACGTTTGGAGCCAATGTATATTAAACACCCTTCAGGAGTTGCCCAGAATGAGTAGATACTATTAAATTTGCTGTGTAGAGAAATTAGCCAGGCTCACTGAAGGTCTTTTCTCAGTGGCTTCACGGCAGATCGTCTAAGACACTGTCCTAATTCACACATTTGGCCAGTATACGGATGGGTAGAGACTTGGTTTGGTGGAAAACAACACAACAAAGCAGAACATGGGGTTCAGGAAACTGGGTCTTGGTCTGGGTTCTTTATTCCTTGCTACAGGACCACCATCCAGACCTCTGCCTCTCAAAATCTCCGTTTCCCGTCTACAAAATAGTACCACTTCCCTCATGGGATCTTCATGTGTCTCAAATAAGATCTTGTGCACTCATTAAATTACTTTAACAGTAATTTAATAATAAGCTGTCTATGGGGTTATGCCAATGGATATAATAAGGGGCCTATTCTGTTTCCATATTCATTCAACAAATGTTTAGTGAGTAACTACTATATCCCTGGCAAAGTCCTGAAGAATCAATGAGAAGACACACAGACCCTGTCAGACCTCCTGGGGCTTACAGTTGTTTGAAACAACATACCTAACATTGAGGATTGAAAGGAAACTCATCAATCACCCAATCCCTTTCTTTTAAGCCAATGAGGAATCTGAGGGCAAAGTAGATACACACACACACACACACACACACACGGGTCACACGGCCAGGAAGAGACGAGGACAGAATATGCACAGCGGTTTTTCAATTTGTAGTCCAGTGCTCTTTGCACAGGACGGTTTATGCTCGAATAAAAACCTTTATGAAGATACCTGACACTCCCACTGTTCTCAACTCACTCACCAGGAGGCGTATGACAGGAATTGGATGACCTCTTCCATCTTTCACCTACTGTAACATTTTTATGTTCTTACTAAAAAAAAAAAAATTAAAAAAAAATGCTAACGTTGGATTAAAAACTCCAACATCTGTGGCTATGGCTACTTTGCCTTTCTGTCCTAGGCCCATCACCAAGCACGGGGAGGAAGCTTCAAGTTCTCCCAGTCCCGCACGTCCCAAGTGTGATCTGTGCAACAGCAGATGTGGGTGCTGTACACTCTACCTTCTCTTGAGAGACCCCCTCCATGGATACTGGCCTTTTAGAGGCTCTGTTGAGTCCAGTAAAAAAGGCCATGTTTAACTGAGCTTAAGTCAGCAATGCCCAAATAAGTTTGGCGACCGGCCCCATTTTTTCCCTGTAATGCCTGCTGGTGTTTGGAGAAAACCATGCTCTAAGGAGCAGACTGTGGGAAATGCTGGTGGAATCCCCAAGAAGTCACCTTTGAAAGGGGAAATGCCTTGCCCCAGGTCACAGGGGTGGTGAATCCCAGAGTTAAGGTTACAGCCTCAGGTCAGGAGAGGTTATACTCTCCCTTTCTTTGGGTTTCCAGCTTCTCAAGGTCAGCAGCTGAACTTCTGGAGGGTAGAGGAAGTGGAGCAGGTCCCACACAGCCCTATCGAGAGCTAATGAAAAATCAGTAACTGAAACAGCTCTGGCCGAAGGCCGAGATCGAAGCTGATAAGCAAATCAAGAAGAGAACAATAAAGGACAAGCAGGGAAACTGGCGGGTCTGAAGGTGGTACAAATCCCCTACCCCTGGAGCATGAAAACAGAACAGGACCCTATAGCAAACCTCAGGTTTGGATACAGCCCTTCATGTTGCCATCTAAAAATCACTCTGTTTTTCCAGCCAATTCAATCCGCCAAAGCTGCTCACAGGCTGAAAGCCTACTGTGTGCTGGGTCCTGGGCCAGAGGTGGGGTGTCACTACACCAGACAAGGCCACACCTTACCGGTAAAGTCTAGCAGAGGTGGCACAGAGGAGGGGCTCAAAACACACTGGAATAAATGAGTGAGCCAGAGAAGGTCTTTATTTTCATAAAAGAGACACACACATTTGTACAATCTGAGAGTGAAAGGCCCTGCCAGAAAAGCCTAATCCCTTCTTTGAGCATTTTTCTCAGTTGTTTTGGGCTGCTGAGCAATGATGGGATATTAATTGACTGACCGACCGACCGACTGAATGAATTAATGAATTAATGAATTACCAAAAGAAAGAAAGAACTTAAACCTTTCCACTTCTCCAGCATGGGCTGAGTCCTAACTATCTACCCCTTTCACCACAAATCCATTTATAAGAAGGATTTACAAGAAGGGCAAGGAGTTTTCCCCTCAAACCTCTGTCTTTTGAACACTAGAAATTTGCTTGCCTACCTCCACTGCTGCACAGCTGAGGAAACGGAGACACAGAGAAGTGATGTTATTCGCCCATGGTCACTGACGGCAACAGAAAACTGTACTCCCCGGCGGGTTAATCGTCTAGAAATCCTGTGTTCTTGTGAGTTAGCAACCAGAAGTAGAAGTGACAAGTAATGGCGGCTCAGTCAGCAAATGCTATGGGAACGGTCTCCTCACAATAAAGTCTCTTGGGTAAAAGACAAAATGTCTATAAATCACTGGAGCAAAACTGTGTTCCCACAGAGGGAAGTGAGGTCTGTGGGCAGGGTTTCCCGGGAACCCCTCTCCTCGGGAAAGTAGTTGGCCTCAGGTGAGCTGAGGTCCTTCTCATGGGCAGGCTTCGTCACATCATCTCACCTCAGGAATCCAGGGCCCCAACCTTTTTCTTTACTCCACCCCCTCTACTCATCAATCCAGAAATCTTAGTGAGCACCTACTGTGTGTCAGATACTGGGTAAATGACAGTGAACAAAACAGGCAAGAGCTGGCCCCGTGGAATTCACAGTCCAGTAGGTGAAGTAGAAACTAAAAAGATAAAAACATATAGGATGAGAAACTGGGTCAACTGATTACCATTTCTGAAACACAAATCTGCTCCTATCAATCTCCTGATACAAAATATTTGCTAGGTTCCTAAATCTATGTAGGAATAAAAATAAACAGGTACAAAAACACCTGCCTTTATTAAGTGCTTACTATATGCCAGGTGCTTTACTGTAATTAACTCAGAACATGCCCCAACAGACCGTTGCAGGAGATACTATTATTGCCCCATTAACCAATGAAGAATTGAAGTTTTCCACTTAACCATTGCTCATATTATAGTATGTACAACTTCCTCCTCAACCTCCCAAGACTCTGAATTTCCTAAGAATTCGTATCTTACCCATCTTTTTATCACTGGTGCACACAGTAGTATTCAATAAGTGCCCACTGAAAAATCAATTGATTGAGCAATAGACTAGTTTCCCTCAAGGCACTACCTGCTAATAAGCTCTAGTTTTGGAATGAGAGCTGATTGGTCTCCTGAAAATCACATGAGAGGTATCTATGATGTTGTACAAAGAGCCAGAGCCAGACCCCAGAGCCTGGAGACCGAGGCTTGTCTCAGTGTGTATTTGAACTATCATTTCATCACTCTAGGCCTGACTGCTTAAAACTATAATAATGAAGAAATGATTGAATGAGCCTAGGATCTCTTCCAGCTCTAGACTTTTATGTCTCTGAAACATAACAGAGAGGGAGGTGCCCAGGAAGGCCTTGGAAACTGCACTCTGCCTGCTTTTAGAATGAGCTCCAAAGTTAACCGTTTTAGGGTACGATGCACCTCAGGTCTATCGGGGCCGAGTGAAGAATTTCCTCTCCCTCCATAGCTCAGTTTGTGTATTCATCCTAACAAAGTAGATTTCCTCCCCATGATAAATATGTCAACCCAAACACCTCTTTTCCAGAGAAGTATTTTGGGTGAATGCGGGTGAGGCTGCCACTCCCAAATGGACACCAGAATAGAGGAGCTGGTGTTATGCAAGAGTCCACATTCACATGCTGGGTGGGGACAAAACCCACCACTCTCAACTCCGACCCCGTCCTCTGGGAAGACCACAGACGCAGAATAACAGTTGAGTGTGGTTAAGGCAACTGCAAACATGGCATGATGGCTCCACAGCTATGTCCGCAAGGAGGACTCATCATTCGGCAAGTGTGGGTCTGTCTGTCTGTCATTTAAAGTGAGAACGATGGCTAGGAGCTGGGCTCCACAGCAAGACAGAGTTTTTGTTGTTATTCTTTTTGTTGTTTGAGTCAGTGTTGAAAGAATTTCTGTCCTAACATCACCTAATGCCCATAACGGGGGGAACAACACAACTTCCTACCTCATCGGGCCATTGTGAGAATTAAATGAGATGAGTAAGCTAAGTGACCCACACAGAGCCTGATACTCACATTGGTGCCTTGAGGGTGGTGGTGGTGGTGGTGGTGGTGGTGGTGGATAAAACAACCTGAAGTAGGGAAATCCAACCAAAGGCTCTTCACAACCGCCTCGGGGATGAAGAGAGAAGCAGATAATCCTGTGACAACCTCTCCTGGAAGAGCATACTGGAATTCTTTTCAGAAGGAAAAATGAAGTGGCACCCACTCCTGGGAAGGACCCGGGCTGCGCAGATGCTCTGGGCCTCAGGATAGATCACGGGGTCTTTGTAAGGACAGAGGCTGCCAGGGCCACTGGGAGATGAAACCAGGTAACAGAGAGACCTGAGAACTTCCACAGAGTAAAGAGAAGGAGGAGGAAATTACGGCCACAGAGAGATACCGTTGTTCACCAACAGACCGGCAAAAATGAAAAAGCAAGAATGGAGGGGCGGAAGAAGGGTCGGCAAACAGGAAATCTGGTAGCCAGTTGACAAGTAGTGTTCTTTCGAGAACAATTTGAAAATATTTACTAAGATTTCAAATGCACACACAGGATGACCCAACAGCTCCACTCCTCAGTAACCACCTAAGACAACTGTCTGCCCATATACTCGGGAGGCATATACTAGAAAGTGCATCTCAACAGTGTAATAAGGGCACAAAACGGAACCTATCTACCCACCACCAACAGGAAAACAGCTGGATTCCCATACTATGGATACACTATTTACTTCACTGCAGCATAAAAACTAGATTCACATTACTGTCTTGAAAATATTGTAAGACCTTATTAAATTATTTTAAAAGGTTACAAAATAGACTGACGATCATAATATGACAGCCTGTATTTAAAGAACAGAAAGAAAGAAAAAAGGAAGGAAGGAAAGAATGACTTTTTCTCTATGTATATAGGCACGTAGAAAAAGTTCTGGAAGGAAATGCACAAAAGTAGATCCCAGTAGTTACTTCTGGGAAAAGCAGGGGTGGGGTGAGGAGCTGGAAATAAAATTGGGACAGAGAGTCAATGGGGACTTCCCTTTTATTTTTAATTAGGAAAATGTAACTGTGCATTTCTTGGGCATTAAAATTAATAATTTATTTTTAAGGGGGGAAAAAGGAGATGGAAGGAAGAGGAAGAAATGATGATTTGAAGTGTAAATGTAGCTGCCAAGAGTTAAGGGTCTGCCTTGGCTTCCTTTTAGGGAACTGGCTACCCACAAGTCTAGACACAACATATTTGAGCATGTGTCCATAGTTTCTTCGAATGAGTATCCGTCGTTTTTGGAATCAAATATTTAATTATATCCCACATCTGTTCTAGTTATACCAATTCTTCTTTCTAAATCCTAGAAAAATTCCCTCAGACTAAACAAAGGTATCCCTCTTCTGGTGTCAGAAATTAGAGATATTAAAAGGGGACACATGAAATTTGGTTCTCTCCAAATTCTTGATAGCCCCCACTGACTTACACAGGCTTAGACGAAGTTCGCCATTTAACTGTTGCACATAAAAAAATTTTATTTTAATTTTAATGATATTTTTACCTGTCCTTGTTTTCTTCCATTCTTCTGAAGACACAATGATTCATTACTGTGGAATTATCCATAGACACAGCATGGCAGGCTCAGATCTTCTTTCTGAAAAAGAAAAACAACCAATATTTATAACCTGGGTGCATTTATGTTATAAACACACAATGAGCTACATTAAATACATACAAGGGCAATATGTCAAAGGCTGCCTAGTGTCCAACAAAGTTCGTTCTCCCCTTCTTCCACAGTTATTCAAGTCTTATCAGGGACTTCATTTCCCAGGCATCCTTGCAGTTAGTTAGGTGCAGTCAAATATTGGAGTTCCCAAAGGAATGTGAGAGGAAGTGATATGTGCCACTTCTCTATCTAGGTCTTAAGACATGGGCATACCTCGTCCACCTTTCCAACTAATTCCCAATGGAACTCATGCAGATGATGACAATGCTTTTGGAAATACAGTGGTATCTCGGTTTTCAAATGTAATACGTTCCAGAAGTCCATTTGAGTTCTGAAATGTTCGAAAACTGAGGCACAGTTTCCCCATAGAAAGTAATGCAAAATGGATTAATCCGTTCCAGACCTTTAAAATCAACCCCTAAAACTGCAAATTTACCGTATTTGCCGGCGTATAAGACGATTTTTTGGCCCCGAAAAATATGCCTCCAAGTGGGGGGGTCGTCTTATACGCCAGGTACACTTCAGATAGACTGCCCATAGTGCTTGCCCCGTGCCATAGTGGCCTCCCGATGCCCGCCCACTTCATTCCACATACCGTTCAGGCATCAGCAGCGCTGCTGGGTGTATGCTCGGCTGTTATGCGATTTTGCTGTTATGCGATTTTACCACACTCGCAAAATCGCACACAGCCGAGCATACACCCAGTATGATAGCGCAAAATCGCGAATCGCGATACCATACTGGGTGTATGCTCGGCTGTGTGCGATTTTGTGAGTGTGGTAAATTCGGGTTACCGTATATTTCTTTACATATGCATTGAAGATTCGCGATTTTGCGCTATCATGGTGCCTGTTAGAATGTTGAAGAGCTCGCACTTGCGCACTAGTGAGGTCCCAGGGAGATGCTGATGCAAGGGTAGACCAGACTGCTATAGTGACAGGGTGGGCAAACAGGGAGCAGGGACCAATCAAATCAGGCTTTGTATACAGCCAACAGCCAACCACAATACTGCACCATTGTACAGCACAGCACAGAAAATGTCGACCAGTCAAACCCCTATCATCCCTATCATGGCACCAGCCAAAAGAAAGAAGTATGATGCAAATTTTAAACTGAAAGTTATTTGGTGTGTGGAAGGTGTGCAGAAGAGGGGGTAGTCTTATACGGCGAGTATATAACAAACTCTGTATTTTGAGTGGAAATGTTAGGGGGTCGTCTTATATGCCCAGTCGTCTTATACACCGGCAAATACGGTAGCATGAATTTTACTATCTAATTATACCACAGATGCATAAAATTTAGTGTTCATAAACCAAAATATTTGTCAACGGAGATGTTTGAAAACTGAGGTACGACTGTAACAGGACAAGATAGAAGGCACCAGGGCCTGTGATTGACTGCTTGGAACATGGCCACCTTCACACCTGGCACCAATACTACCATAGAGAGAAACTTTTTCACTCTTTAAGTCACTGTTTTAGAGGGTCCTGTTTTTATGGCTAGTTAACTCCCATCCCAGTTGGCATTGTGATTAAATACAGTGGTACCTCGGTTTTCTAACGTAATCCACGAGTTCTGAAACATTCTGAAAACAGCCGACAGCTAGGCCTCAGGATCTTGCACTCAGCGGAAGCTGTGCGACATGTTCGACTTCTGAGTCGTGTTCGAAAACTGAAGAATTTACTTCTGGGTTTACAGCATTCATAAACCAAAATGTTCGTCAATGGAGATGTTCGAAAACTGAGGTACCACTCTATCTCACTGGGGCCCTTCTGAGGGTCGGTTTGGTTATTTGGAGCTTGGGACATGGAGACACGTGAGGCTAAACTATTCTTGGTCACAATTTTGGTAAAAATAACATGCAATTTCAAGTGGGCGCACAATCAGTGTTTGATGGATGAAAAGGATGTATCTTTTGGTGTGAAGACTCTCAAGAGCAGGGCACCTGGCACAAAGTAAGGAACACCGGAATCCACAAGTACGAGTGGTGAGTCTCACTTCAAAGATGACTATGTGGAATGGTAAAATGTCATACAAGCGTCCATGATACCTCACATTTAAGGATACAAGTCTATGTCCTTAGGAATGATAAAGATTAAGAGAGAGACACACGGATAGCGACCGAGCTGGAGAGCGAGCATTCCGATGGCTGGAGGGTTCCGCCCACTAGTCACTACTGAGCCTTTGCCCAGGGTGAGTCTGAGATATAACCCTGAGCTTCCCTCTTCAGTCTCAGGTACTGCATTCCTCACCACCAGGATGTGGTTTTAGCATTAAAAGACAGATTTTCTTTCTACAATATGGCTCCAAACACAAACCAGCTACTTCATTTGGTATCAACCACAAAACAGTCATTAGTTTCAATGCATCTAGAAGAACTGGTTTGGCAGACCATATTGAGGGATGGTGTGCTGGTCTCCAACCTGGTGCCTCTGAGGCAAAAGGGAGTAATTTTTTTAAAAAAAGGGTAATTTTGAGACCTGTGATCTCCCATGCTGGGGTGATCTTTACAGCCCAGCTCCAGTGCATCAGCTCTTTTGACTGTTGAGAATGACAGCCCTGCTGAGCCAAATCTCCTCCTCCACCTGCTCCACCGTGGGTCTGGCGGGCTCCCACACCAAAACACCATTTGGATTAACTCTCAGGTCCAGGTGAGCAGGACCAGATACCTGGGAACCCTGCACCACAAGGCACTGGAAAGACTCAGGGTTGAGGAGAATCATCAGCCACAGCCTCCAAGGCTGCTCTTTTAACTTGCAAAGAGCACACCATGAGATATTTTTAGCATCTGGATCCCTGTCTGGGGCCACAGCTCTGAATTCCCTCAGAGCTGAGCTTCATCAGCTGAGGTATGTGCATTACGGAGGACTAGAACAGGGCAAGAGGGAAGATGTGGATCCGGAACGAAGACAGACGGAAGGGTAGTGGGACTTGAGCTCAGAACCCCAGAGGTGCCACTGCATTCCCACCATGAAGGGAGAGCGCAAAAAGCAAGCAGCCCACACCATGGTTGCTTCTGCAGCTGTGAACACCTCAGCCACGAGCCTGGAAGCCAGGTTTGCTCAGTGCACCAAACTCTTCCGCAGCCCAGTAACTGCTGCAAGGGGATCTGATACCTACATCCCAAAGAATGCCAACAACAGGACTCTCCTCAAAGCCACGTTTCCTGAGAAACTGTGAGAAGCCAGAGCCCGCCCTCCAATGGCTTATCCCCTAGTTCTGGGTCAAGGTTTTAAGATTTTCCTTCCAGGTACTGGAGAAGGTATTCTATAGACAGCCATCAATAAATCACTGCCTTTCAGCCTGTGGCCAGGGGCAGGGATTTGGGGCACCTCTCCATGTACCCCAGCACTGAGGGATGCCCAGGGATCCAGCACGGACATGGATTAGCTCATCCAATTCTCACATCCGTCGTAGGAGGCAGACACTGGCTCACTGAAGGAATCAAGAAACTGGGCACAAAGAGGTGACGGTTTATCAAAGGCCATACAGACAGCACACTGTAAAGCCGAGACGAACCAGGCCTTTGTTCAGGGCACGTGTGTTCCTAAGCATTGTATTATAACGTGCATGATAAATCACAGCAACAGTTGAATGAACGCATGAACAAAGGAATGAATGAACGAATGAATGAACAAACACTTTCAAAAACAGTTTCAGGGCTGTGGGGAGACAGTGTCTCTGTAAAGCCCTGGAGGGGTGGCCCATGAGCCTGACCTTACCCACCCTGGATGCCAACCAAATGGGTGACATTCTCAGATCCCTCTCAAGGCAGCCACTCGGCCCCCTGAACACTGAATCTGGAACTGCCAACTTCCATAAAAGGAATTATGTGCATAATACCATTGTCAGTAACCTGACTCAGCACTGCCTATCTGTGGGCAATAAACTCGAGGCTCTCACACAGAGACTCCACTCATCCACCCACAGCGCCACAGGGCAGGAGGGATCACCCCCATTTTATAGATGGCATCCCCAGAGCACCAAGAGGCTGTGATGAGCTTAGGGTCACAGCACTCAGGTGAGGGCAATTTTCAAACTCCGCGGAGCTGAGCGAACAGCACAGGCTTCCCCCCACCTCACAATGCCCACCACTCATTCTGGTTAATCAGAAAGTTACAAAGGTAAGTGCTGCTCTAACTCTTCAGCCAGAAATTTCTGTAGTCAAGTTCATCAGTATTTCCATCCCAGTCACTTCCACGAATGCTCCCCAGCTAAAAACCCTGGCACCAGCACCTCCTCATTCCTGTCCTCAGCTGGCGACATCAGCACTGACCAGCATCTGCTGAGCACCAACCTCCTGCAAGGTGTCTGTTGGACACCAAATCCAGCCAAGTGTTCACTGAAAAATCACTCCTCAGGCAGCACCAAGTGTCGGTGAGGACGTGAAGCAAGCAGAGCCCTCACATCCTTCTGCTGGGAGGAACAGGCATTGGTCGAACCACCTTGGAAGACTGGCAGTAACTACTCAACTAGCATTTGCTCCTAGGTACACAGTGCACCAAGAGACATTTTCTAGAATGTTCTCAGTAGTACTGTGCATAACAGCCCTGTGTTAGTTTCCTACTGCTGTCATAACAAATTGCCACAAACTTAGTGGCCTAAAACAGCACACATTTATCATCTTATAGGTCTAAAAGTCAGAAGGGGGTCTACAACGGGTCAGCAGGGCTGGTTTTCTTCTGGACGCTCTACAGGAGAATCCATGTGCTTGCCTTTTCCAGCTTCTAGAGCTCACTGGCACTTCTTGGCTCTGGCCCCTTCCTCCGTTTCAGAGCCAACAATGTCACATCTTCAAATCTCTCCCTTCTCTCATCTTTGTTTCTACTGTTACGTCTCATTCTCTGAACCAGACCCTCCTGCATTCCTCTTATAAGGATTCTGCGACTTCCTTGGGCCCCCCCAGGTAATTCAGGGTCACCTCTCCACGCCAAGATCCTTAACTTTGCATGTAAGGTAACACAGTCACAGGCATTACCAGTGAATGGTACCCGTGACCAGGGATTAGGTCGTGGATATCTTTTGGGGGGGTCATTCTTTCACCCCCCCCCTCCAGCCCCAAACCAGAAGTGACCCAAATGTTCCAACAGTAGAATGAATTAAATAAACGGTGGTAATTCAAAGCAATGAGAACAGATGGTCTAGAACTATGGACGACTTGCACAAGACGAGGCTGAGCCAAAAACAGCAAACACAAGAGTGCTGCTACACACGTAGGAGTCTGCCCGCGGGAAGGGCAGCACCGAGCAAAACCACCCCACGCTGTTAGCTGTCAGGATGGCGGCCATCGCGGGGGAGCAGAAGCTGGAAGAGCGCACGTGGGGTCCGCTGGGGTTCAGGCAAGGTTCTGTTCCTTTACCTGGGTGCTGCTTCCCCAGGTGAGTTCAGGCTGCGGCACTCCATCGATCTGGACAGCCACATATGCCCTTTCCTACGGGCAAGTTATGCTTCAACGAGAAGCTTGAAGACTTTCAGAACAACTATTTTGACTCTTCAAACGTGTCCCCATACTCCAACCAAGTTTTCAGTAATCCTCTCAGAAAATAAGGTTGCTGTGTATTTGTTTTCTATAAATCAATACAGCCATGCTAACTCTCCCAGCTTCGCATCCTACTATTTGAGGTCAATAGTTACGAAAGTACAATACATGCATTTACGTAGAACTTAAGAGGAGGAGGAGGAGGAGGGAGAAAGAAGAGGAAGAGGAAGGGGAGGAAGAGGAAGCCGAAGGAGCTGCTGCTTCTCTGCAGCTCTGATCCCATTTCCACCCCAGGAGCATGCGTCGTTTCGCTTCTGGATGAAGCAGATCCCAGCTGACCCCTGCAGCACCCCACACGCTGCCAGCCCCTGCCCACCAGACAGACCTGGAATGTCCCCCTGACATCTACCACACGGTTCTTCCTCTGTCTCGCCTTCACTCCTTTCACCCCCCTGACATGCCCAGGGTGAACCCCATCTCCTCCCAGGAGTTTCCCCCAAACTTTTGTAGGACTTGCAATACAAACCACATCACTTGGATTTAACTGCTGTCATGTATTAATTGCTAATAGTACCAAGAGCCTTAGTGTAATTCCCCAAACAGACGGCAAACTCTCAAGAACAGAAATCAGCTCGTGTACATTCAATTCTCCTGCTCCTAATTCTGACGGCATATGAACTTCTAATGCAGTCAGATAACTACTAATAACAACAGCTTTTGCTGAGCACCAATAGTGCAGCAGGGTCAGGGTTCCTCGTGTGCTATTTCATTTCCTCTTCTCCCACCCAATGCGGTGGGTGCTATCAAGATCCCGCCTTTGAATAGGAGAAAATTGAGGCATAGAATGGCTAGTTAACTGGCCCAAGGTCCCAAAGTTCATCACACGAAAGATGGAATTTGAACCCATGATTCCAGAGCCTGTGCTCTTGACCCAGACCCCACTCTTCCTTATAAGGCCCCATCCAAATTGGGGGTGAGGCATGTCATTGGTAATTAATAAACACTTTTTTGGGTGTGACATGCCTGATCACACCCAAAAAATCCAAAAACCCTCCACAAGTACACAAACAACAAATCAGGCTTTTCATCAAATGAGATCTTTGCAGCGTCAGATCTCAAAAAAGAACACACTCTCCGGAGAGATTTGCAAAAGCTCCGCTTGTCCCTTACTCTGCATCACACTTGGCCTTCAGCAGGCTTTAGAGACCTGCATCAGTGAGCAATTGCCAGGTTTGTCCTCCAGGCTTCTGTCAGAATAGGGAGACAGCTGGACACATATTTTTTGTCTGCCAATCTCAGGGCCAAAGCCAAAGTCAGAGTTGAAGGCTGACTGCACAACTGGGGCTGTGACCACAAAGTCCCAAGCCATCTGCCCAGATGACCTCACCTTCACAACAGCCAAGAAACATGACCCACAGACCTTGATGAAAAACAAGGCTACTGCCCCTGACGGCTGCTGTGGCCATGAAACTGAACGAGAGATAACGACACTGGCATGGCCACCATCGCGGGGATATCAGGTGGTGGGCCATGATGCAGGTGGCCAGTCAAGCCTGGACACTCCCTCCCCTGCAGGCCTGGCTCGAGGTCAGTTACCACACAGTGGTCTGGCCAGAGTGGACACAGCTGCCCATCTGTGCTCATTCTCATCTTCCCACAGATCTGCTTGCAGTATCTACATGGGTACAGAAGGCAGTGCCGGAGCCCCAGGAGCGTGCAGACTATTAAGGAGACATTCTTCTGAAATGGCTGCCGTTGAGGACAAACGTGGGCTGGCTGGAGGTCAAGGCAGCCTTCAGTTACATCGGTACCACTGGCAGTGTTATAAGAACAAAAAAATGCGTGTATATATTTTGGGGTTACTAAAATTGTGTCCAAGTTTAAGAAACACCACCATTCATTACAGTACAGTGAGATGACAGGTCATAGAGAGATGCAGTTACAAGGGGAGCAGCACTTACAGGTCCCCGCCTGAGGGGACCAGGGACGGCTCTCATCTCAGTGGGTTGTGTGCCTCTGGGTTAAATGAGATAATGTACACCGAGTGTTTACACAAGCAGCCGTACTCAGTCAGTGGTGAGTGCTATCTATTTTTATTTGTATTTCTACTCCATCCTTCCCAGAGGCCAGGTCCTGTGGAGGTCTTGGGTGCTCGCTGGGAAAAGAATTTGGAAATGAGGCCCACCCTCTGAGGGATATTTTGTCAACTCAACCGCTCACAGCCACAGGGCTTTCCCAGGGCCCCCGCCACACTCCTCCATCACCTCGATCCCAGCTGTGTGCACGTGTGAAAGCCCCGCGGTGAGCACAATGACACATACAGTACTTGTTGAACAAAGGAACAAATGCAGCTAACTGCATTTCCGCTCTAATGAAGGACGACACAAACCTGCTACAGAATCAGGACACCGCGGAGGCCATCACCTGAAGAAACAAAGCGGCCCTCACGGGGCGCTGGCCACCCAAACTCACGGAAAAACGAGGCTCCAAGAAACAACACCCCACAGTGCCCACCCAAGCCTTTCTGTCGCTCCGTCAAAGGAAGGTGTGCGCTGGGCACTGGTACTATAGTTCTAGACACGGTGTCAAGATGTCCCACAATGAGATGATGCAACAGGCTCACGCCACTGTCACACTTGCTCCAAAAAGTAGTGTGAACCCCACTCCCACCAGGCGGCCTGCGGGTTTGCCATTTGGCTCTCCACACGGCTTAATGACACGAAGCCAAGTGGCCAGTAACGGTCCAGTTCTCACTGCGTGTGTCAAGGCTGGTGGTCGGGGCACGGCCTCCATCGTGTGCTCATCTGGGGAGGGCAGGAGCCCCGTCACAAGTCTCCGGTCTTCCCAGGGGAAGATCGTATCCCTGTTTTACAACAAGGGTTCAGTGGGGATACCACCTTGAGGCTGTCTGTCCTTAGGCCAAAGGGTGTTCTGATTGCAACCAGGGCATCTCCTCTCCTGTGACTCATATGCTGGGATTCTTGGGTAACTTCTCATGTACAAAATAGCACCAATGCAACAAAATTTTTTTAAAAATCTTACTTTACACAAAAGCACTACCACCTGCCTGCCTCTCTCTAGGGCTCTCCAATAATGTCTTCAGTGGTTACCCGGTTCATTTTTGTTGATAGACAGAGAACATGCGTATCCATTTGTGAAGGGCCCCAAGGTAGGAGGGAGTAAGACACACAGGTCAGAGCAGTGGGGAGTCTCCCGTCGGTGTTGCCTGACATAGGCGGACGCTGCCCAAGGAGAGTCCATCTGAGGGAGGGCATGCAGGCTGCCCAGAAGTCTGGGAACCATGCCATCATGGTTACCACTGTCACCACTGTCCTCCTCTCCTTTACCACAGGCAACAGTGACGGCAGCCTTCCTACGTGCCATGCACCCTGCAGAGGGCTTCACATGCTGGATACCAGGTAACCCTCTCAGCAATCTAATAAGGCAGGGACTCTTACTCCTCACAGATGAGGAAACTGAGGCACAGAGGAGTTCAAATTACTTGCCCAGGCTCATAGAGCTAGAGAATGGAAGAACCAGGGCATAAGCATAAAACAACAACAACAACAACAAAAAAAAAAAACAATGATGCTTGTCCCCTCTCTCAAACAGAAGTCCAAGGCATGTAATATGGCCCTAGAAAAGGCCTCATACCAATTTTCCCAATTGGAGATAAAACCAGTTTCCTTGGACAGGGTAAGTTTTTCTGACCTGATCATTCACCAACCAGTGCATTTACTAAAACGACCTCATAGAACTGACACACATCACATTCACTCATTCAGCTCGAGGACGGCAGTCCAATTTGCCTCGTCATCATTCAGGCCAAATGCTAAAGGACAGCATCCAAAAGGTGCTTCAAAACACCTGCAAAAAGGTGAGCTCTCTTAGCAGCTGAACTACCGTATATATAATGGTTCATGCAACTGTATGTAGCTAGCCACTAGGAGACAATTTGAAATGCACTGGACTCTGTGGGGCCCTAGTGAATGGAATGACGACCAAGACATGTCAAGAACCTACTCTACTCCCACATTAAGTCACACAAGACCCCCATGAGATGCATATTGTTATCTACCCCTTACAGAGAAAGAAACGAACTCCAGCAGAAGCAGCTTAGCCACGTTCCAGCAGCTGGAAGTGGACAATGGGCACTGAGAGCCATGTGACCTCTGGGTCCAGGCCTCCAAACTTCCAATGTCCCGGAGGCTCTGGTACCTGAGTACTCAATATACACCCCGACACCCCCCACGAAACTCTCTAGCTAGATCTTAGCTCCATCTCTGTGCTCTGACACCAAATGTCAGCTGACAAACACCCTGCAAAGGGGAGGACCAACTGCAGCCTTCTGACCTGGGAGGGTGAATTTTAAAGTTGGTGGGAAAATCCTGCAGAGTCCAAAATTTCCTTGGAAAGCCCGTCAGGAACGTGCATCCTTAGAGGGGCCCCCACCTCCCTTGAGGAGCCCAATGCCGCCCCGTGCTAGAGGAGGTGGGGGGTGTGTTCAACTGCACTCCAGGTAAAGACAGGGGTGGCGGCAGATGGCACATACAGACCTCTAACTCTGACTCCCACACAGGACTGCGCGACGCCAGCTGGGGCACGTGGGCTGTGGGGCCAACGGGGGGGGGGGATGCGGGGAAGCACAGATTCACCACCCCCGATCTCCCACTCTCTCCAGAACATACACTCACATGGAACAGCAGGATTACATAGTTGTTTCTTTTTCCTAAGACCTTCTAGTTTAGTTTACACAAGTTTAGTAAACGCAAGAGAGATGTGATTCCACGATACCATAATTCCACAATAACATGATTTTCCGTAGCTACTAAAAAAAAATCTGCATTGTAAATTATAAAAACATTTACAATACAGAACCACTGAAGCCTTGGGGTCTGCAGTAAGATTACTGGGACTCCGATTTGAAGCTTCAGGGGCTGGGATGCTGAGCAATTGGGAGGAGAAAAGAAGGGGGGAGCACTTCCAGAGAACGTGAAAATACCCAGTGAAGAACCAGTCCAGACCCACCCAGAAGGCAAGACTGTACAGGCACAGCGATCTCAAGAGGCAGTCAAGTGGCAGCCACAGCCACAGTGACAAAGAAAGTGTGGGAGTGACGGTCACCCTAGAGGAGCCTGAGCCTCCACCCGTCTGCTCGCCCAGACACGCAGGGGCTGTGAGCCCTCAGCCCCGTCTCCGGGACCCTGGCACAGAGGCCCTCCAGGATTCCAGACCCTCCCCTCCTCTCCGAGAGGCACACACCCACAAGGCACACAGAAATGACAATGAGCAGTGAGCAACCTGGAGTCTGGCCAGCCAAGTCACGTGTCAAGGAGTGGCCTCCCTCTGCCAGCTGCTGAACCTTCACCCACTGCTCAAGCATCGGAGAATTAAGCAGGGAGGCACTTCTGACACTGTAATGGGCCCTCTAGCTAACTCAGGAGACTTAACATGTCAAGAGCAAGACTGTACCTTCTACAAAACCCATCCAGAAATTTGCAGGGAGCAAGGAGGCAGGAGTGAAGGAGGACCCCTTCATTTGGTTATAATCATTCTTCTGTGTCCAGGGAGGAACGGACAATGGAAAGGGGCAGATGCTTCTGAAGGCAAAGTCTGGCACTTGAGCCCTGTTCTCTGCTGGGGTCAGAGCAGCTGGTCCCCATTACCTGCCTCCCAAGAGACCAGCAGAGTGAATGAGACCACAAAGCAAAGTGAATCTGGGGGCATGGGCCCCCAAGTTGATGGGGCATCAGATGGGGCAAGATTACACTTGTCCTGTGTAATCACTGGAGGCAGAAGAGGGACATTCAAGTTCAAAAGAGCCAGGCATTGTCATTCCTGCTGACTGCAGGAGGGGAGCAGCTGCTGCCACTACCCAGAAACCCCACTGGTGACCTGGCACCAAGAAAACCAACCTCACCCAGCAGGGAGGAACGTGTCAGGGCGTGTGGCTGAGGATAAGGGCCTTGCATTTCCATGACAGTGTCATAGGATGGTGGAGCCAGGAGGACCCACTGTCCTCAGACCCAGAGGTGTCCTGATGGGAAGGGGCACAGAGCCATCAAGCACAGAATCATGCTCAGCCCCCAGCTCACACCTTCTGAATCAATTGTCAAGACCGGGCCTGAGAATTTCCACTTTAAAGACCCCTCTGAGGTGAATGAGGCAGCGAGCTCAGCCTGCTGATTTATCTGTGGCAGGTCAAGGCCATACCGCTGTTGATAGTTCATTCATTCCAGGGGCATTTACCCGGGGTCACCCATGTAACCAGCTCTGAGAAGATGTGGCTTCTGCCCTACAGGGAGCAGCAGGGTTCACCTGGGAGCTCCTCAGCAGATGTCCAGGCTCTACCGCCAGTGATTCGGGTTCTGAGGGACTCAAAATCCAGCAGGAAAACAAAAGCAAGGCCTGACAAGAAGAGGAATCCAGACACGGATGACTAGGCAGGCAATTCCAGAAGAGAAGCGAGGTCTGGGGAGACTGAGGGGTGGCTTTGTGGCACAAGGGAGGGCAGACCTGCACTTAGCCAGCACGCACTGTGTGCCAGCCCTGGACTACAGTTAGTATCACCACCACCCTGCAAGGGGGCTACGCAAATCCCATCCTGCAGACGGCAGCAGGGAGGCTCGGGGTGCAGCGACACGTCCTGAGGACCCAATGCCAACAAGTACTGGGGCTGATATTTGAACCCTCGGAGCACTTGTTCTTCGCACTATCATCCCTTCCTCCTCCTGACGCCGGACACCTCTATCCATCCACTCTGTGAATCCAAGACCTGGGAGGTGTCCTTGACCCTTCTCACCTCTTATGTACAATCAGCAACTAAGGCCTCACCCTTCTCCCTCCACCTCCTTCTCGCCAACTCAACTGCTAACACCTCTTACCACCTCCATTATCACCTGCAGTATTTAAACACAAGTCCAATCAGCCAGCTCACTCCCCTGGCTCCGGCTCCGGCTCTGTAAGGGCTTCCCACAGGCCTGAAGATACAAACCTTCCTCCTAAATTTGCCCTGGGAACTTCCCCCAGTGTCCCCTCTGTTTCCACTCATCTCTGAGGCCTTTAGGAACCTAACAGGACTAGCAGAACTCAGTTAGGTCCCCAGCTACTCCCAAAGGCAAGGCCACAGAGCGGGGCTGAGCCCTGGGGCACACAGTAGGGGGTGGAACGATGGTCGCTGACTGACCATGGCGCTTTGCAACTGGTCTGAGGCTCAAGCATGGTGGCAGCAGAAAGGCCAGGGAGTCAGAACTGGGAAGAGAAGGTTGTGAACACCATAGAAAGGAGCGAGGCCATGAGCCTGTGAGCCATGGCCGCAGCGAGCAGCCAGAGAGGCTCTCGGAAGCAGGGGCGTAACTCGACCAAATTCACATTCACACACTATGGGTGGAAGTGTCCTTTATCCCATCTCTTTGGAAGGCAATCTGCCAATAGCTACCAAAATTTTAAATCTGCATGTCCGGTGACCCAGGAATGCCAAGTCTTATCAAAGATACGCCTTGCGGCATCATATTCTATTACCTGATAAAGAGAAAACGGCCAAACTGGCCAGCTGGAGAATCAACTACAGCCGCCAGGTCCACGATCCCTCTTCCCAACCCTCGGAGCTCGGCATGTCTCAGAATTCATGTTTGCATTTTAGAAAGGTAATTATGGCGTATGTACAGTATGTTATGTAAAACCCCAGCAGGGTCAGGCCAGCATCCAGTCAAATACATAAATATTTCTGCAGCTGAGCACGTGACTATTTCTGCTACATACTACAAATAGCCTCCTGTTAAATCAGGTCAGGTTTAGTCATCAAATGAGTTTGCATCAAACTTTTTTGTAAATGCCATGTCTTGACTCTGCAACTATGGGTAAGGGATTGAGGGCCTGTGGAAGGGTGATTGAATCATAAAAACAATAAAGCCAATGAACATTTGCTGAGCCCTGACATGTGCTTTCCACACACTGACTCACTGGGCCCACGTGGGCACTGATACATGTCTGCACGCTCTCCACCAGCCCCACCAGCCCCACCACTGCTAACATCAACTGAGCACTGTGTGCCGAGCACTCTTCTAAGTGCTCTACGTTAATGACCTCACTGGATCCACATAACGGCGCAAAGGGTGGTACTGTTACTATGCTCATGTTGTCCAGATTTGCCCCCAATTTATCCTCTATCATCTAATGAAGAAATTGGAGCACGGAGGGGCAGAGAGGCTTGCCCAACGCCATCGGCCAATGTGCGGGCCTCGTTCTCGTGCCTCTCAAACTCGCATTCTGTGGTGCCTGAGCACGAGCTGCCGCCTGTCCCTGGTACAACGTCACACCTGAGCACCCAAGCATTTTGGCCTCCACTCCTAGCCCCTACACTTTTCTCATTTTCTCATGTAAAGTGGCTTAAAACTGTCACAGAACATGACAGTCCACAAAGACATAAATAAAATCCAAACCACACTGGCACTCAGATCCCCAAGCAGGATTCTCACACTGTCCCAGCTGCCAGCCTGTAGGCCTGGAAACGAAGCGTGTCCTTCTCCCGTCACAAAGACGCCGGCAAGAGCACCGGAGCACAGAGCGCAGCCATCTGGAGCCCAGACCATGCCCCAGGGCAGCACGGCCCATTCAGCTTGCAGTTCTGCCCCAGCAGACCTCAGGCTGCCCTGGGCCTTCCACAGAACAGGCTTTAATTTGCTAAGGACCAGCCCAGGGTGTGGGTGCGGAGTGATGTGCCTGGGCAGACGGAGGCAGGTTCCACCTCCCCACTGGGTCCCCGCCAACAACCACCATTTAATCCTCGGCTACATGTAAAGCTAGCCAACAGGCGGGCTCTGTCCCCTGCCAGCTTGGAACGTTACAGGGAGTCCAATGAGAGCAAACTCTGCAAGCACCAGCTAGACGCACCTTTCCTTGACACAGCACAGAATTAGGGGAGGCCACCCTCCCTCCCAAGTACCAACCCTTGCTGCAAGGTAAGAATCTTGCCAGGGATGAATGGCAGCTATCACTCTACTCTTACCCTGCAGGATGTGAAGGAGAGATGGGTGAGGATGAGGAGAAACCCATAGGAGCCATAGCTGCTGCCAGCACTTGGAGTCGGGAGGAGCTTCCTGCAGGGAAACTCAGGCCTCTCGCAGGCTCCCTTCTCACTCCCCTCCAGCCTGCCCTGCCTTCTGACGTGGTCTCATTTCCCCATCCTTCCCCCAAGGACTCTAGAAAAAGGCTACCATCTATTTTTCCTCAATGTATACATCGATAAAAGAGTTTGCAACATACGTAAAGTATACACAAATCTTAAGTGTACAATTCAATAATGGTTTCAGACATTTATACCCCATGTAATCACCAACCAAATCAAAATATAAAACATTTCTAGCCCTTTAGATTTCCTCATGCCCCTCCCAATTCATGCCCTGCCCAAAGGGTCTTTTTCATTGATGAGTGTATATTCCATTGGGTGGATATACCACAATTTGCTTATCTATACGGCTATTGGCGGGCATTTAGATTCCTTCCTTTTTTTTTTCCATAATTATGAATAAAGCTACTATGATTATTCATGTACAGGTCCTTGAGTGCTCATGTGCACTCATTTCTCTTGGGTATAAACCTAGGAGTAGAATGGCTGCAGCATAAGCAGGCATATGTTTCGTTTTGGTAGACACGGCCACAACGTTTTTCCAAAGCGGTTGTACCACTTCATATCCTACTGGCAGTGCGTGAGAGTTCCAGGTGCTTCTTCACTAACACATCTATAATCAGTGTTTTTCATTTTAGCCGTTCTAGGTAGATATATAGTGATATCTCATTGAGGTTAAAATTTGCATTTCTCTAATGACTACTCAGGTTAAGTACCTTCCTATGTGCTAATTGGTCATCCAGTTGGACTACTCAGGTTAAGTACCTTCCTATGTGCTAATTGGTCACCAATCCTCTTTGGTGACTTGATGCTCAAGTCTTGTGTCTTATTTAAACTGGGTTGTCTGTTTCTTATTGGTTTATAGTTCTTTATATATTCTGGATATGAATTCTTTGTTGGACATATGTATTTCAAATATCTTCTCCCAGACTGCTTTTCACTTTCTTAATGGTGTCTTTTGAAAAAAGTTCTTAATTTTAATCAAGTCCAATTTATAAACTTTTTCCTTTATGGTAACGCTATTTATATTTCATTTAAGAAACCTGTGCCTAGCCTAATTTCATGCATTTATTTTTCTCTATTACCTTCTAAAAGTTCCATTGATTTACCTTCCACATTTAGGTCAACTCATCGGGAGGGTTTCGTTTGTGTTGTGTATGGTATAAGGTAGGGGTGGGTTGGGTGTACTTTTGCCGTTAACATTCTGTGATCTGTGACCATAAACCATATACCCAACAAGGATCAATCATCAATCTTTGTCACCGCCAGAGGAAGATGCAGCTGCCTAGACACCCCAACCCTCTACCTAGATCCTGCAGAGGAATGTAATTCCACGTCACCTCCTGCAGCCCAAGAGAATTCGCAGGTAAATGTCCCTATTGTTTGAGAGAATTTCTGGACATGAACCGTATACAAAGCACTCTTATCTCAGATGAAGCTTCCACAACTTCCCATAAGTCCATTTTGACAATTGCACATGTGTCAAATCCTCTTAAAATGCAAAACGACTAAGTAGGAATATGTATAGGGACAATATAAGATGGCACCCGGCTGTCAGATCTGCTGTGTGCCCACTATCTGCATCTACAGGCTGGGAGTTAGGGAGGCCACAAGATACAACCAGACATGTCACCATGCTCACAGCTGGGGAAGAGTTCCGTTTTTAAAATGAGGGAAGAGAAAGTAAACAGAGAGAAGCGCTCAGGAGGCCAAGACCTATACATGGAAAGGAGCTGGCCCTGAGAAGAGAAGGGCAAAAGCATCCTGGATGGGAGAAACAGCATACTCAAAAGCGGAGAAAGGCGAGCGACTGGAATCTTGCTGGAGCATTCATGAGCCCAGAAAGCATGACAAGGACTGGCAGGGCACATAGGTGAAGGTAAGAAGAAGTTTGGGTTTTTCTCTAAGCAGAAAGAATCAGAAGCCATTAGGGGATTATGCTAGATCTTGAGGCTATAGAGCAGTCCCTGAACTGGTATGCCTTGAAATGCTTCTGTTACACCATGGTTCAAGCAGGCAAAGGAACATAAAGACCCCTTTGGGCCTTGACCGTGCGCCGGGTGTGCGCGCACGCGCGCGCGCACGCACACACACACACACACACACACACACACACATGACCCCTTGGTGTTACCTCAAGCTGAGGACTCTTACTTAGTTCCTCCTCCGGTCCTGGGTGGAATGGGGTCTACACTGCAGATTTTTGCATCTCTGCTCGTGATTTGTCAGCACTATCATAGCTGTAATTTTACTTGCATTCATGTGACTATTTGATTAGTATCTGTTTCCGGAGTTAGTCTGTTGACTCCAGAAAGGCAGAGTCTGAGCCTGTCTGGACCACCAAAGCCTCCCCAGCACCTAGCACGTGGCCTGGCCTAAGGTAAGTGCTTCACTTTACATATTTTAACTTTTTTGAAAGTGGAAGTTCAAATACATACAAACGTGGAAAGAATGTGCCCATCATACAACTTCAAGAGTCAACTCATTTCTAATCTTATTTCTTCTATATCCCTCCCAGTGAAGGAAGCCCCAGCCATCATACCACTCAATGCACACTTTTTCAAAGAATAAATGAATGAATGAATGAATGAATGCCTCTTACCAATATAATGGACAAAAAGCAGGTGTTTCCTTTTTGCTCTCACTGACTTTGCTGTTGGTATTAGCCACATGGGTAAAAGTTAAGGAGAGGCCACCTAAATGAGTCAGTTTTGCCACCAACTTAGCAACTCTGATCAAATTCCAGGAGCCAAAATTTAAACTATTGGCTAAAATGACTTTCCTTTTCCCCTTATTTATCGGACTTCAACTTTTTGGGCCTGTCCTTATCATTGCTACATTCACCAAGAAGTGACTGTAAAACGAGGAAAGGTTACATATTTCCCACAATCTCTTTCAAATAAAAATCTTGAAAGAGCAAGTTTCTTTCCACAAAACAAGACACGTAGCCTTTTACACACAGAAAAACAAAGAAAGCCTTGGAAACGAGTATTACAGTTTGCTCCCTCAAGGGGCAATCTACACGACATCTAATTTATCTACTGTAACATTGATGGCAACTTGTTCCAAATGAGCCTGGTCTTTTTGAAATGTCATTACAGTTTCACAAATATTAGCAGAACTGTCAAGACTGTGTAGGCCTCATGTCCAGCTCAGCGAGTGACACTCAGTCCTCAGTGGGTTTGTTTAATGTCATCCACTCTTTAAGACCTGAAATGCTAAAAGGCAATCATCATTTAATGTCTTTTTTGTTGTAAAATACACTTATTATCCGTATTGTCCAACATTCTTTAAACCTACGACACAGAGATAAGTCACCTTTTGGAGTCTATCCTGTCACAACGTGTGTGTGTGTGTGCACGGCTCCAGGTCCAGGCCCCTGAATCGAATCCAGCCCTCCCATTTGCGACCTGTGCAGTCGTAGGCAGCTCGCCTCACCCCTATCAGCCCATTCCCTCTTCCGTAAAGCGGGACTGACGAGACCAGCTGACAGTGACAGTGAAGCTTAAAGGAGCTGAGCATGCAGAGCCCTGAGCCCAGAGCCAGTACACAGCAAGTGCTCGAACAATGCAGCTGCTACGTATGTTTCCAAAAAGGAGTTGCTCAAGACCTCTGGACAACAAACTCCTAGGCTGTTGGGGAGCCCTCCCAATGCCCTGCACAGGAAGTGGTTACACCTGCCTCCACCCCCACAAGGAGAAGCAGAATCGAGGAATTGAGGGGGCGGGAGGGGGTGTGCCTGGAGGAAGCTCACAGGGCAGTGGCCGGGAGTCATAGCCCAGCCCTTTCCTGCCACAGCCTTCTGTCCCCTGGGGGGTGAGCTGTGACTCACATGGGCTCCTGTCCTGGGCTGGGCCAATCTGACCTGGGGATCTGAGTCACTTAGTACACTCTGCTGGCACCCTCCTTGTCTGTCATCTTTCACCCCCTGGCCTGGTGGCCTGACAGATGCCAGCCTGCAGTGTCAGATCTTAGCAGGACCCACTGGGCTCGCATGGGTGGTTTACCCCACCACCACGTCCTTCTTGGTTTGTGCCTGTTTATTCACTGTTCCATTTTGATTTAGCTTCAACCTGTAAAGAAAAGTCCAGGAGACTCGCTGTAGTATTCACACCTCTAACTCCTCTTATGTTTTTTTTTCATTGTAGTAAAATATATATAACATGCAATTTACCGTTTTAACCATTTTTACGTCTACAATTCAGTGACATTAAGTGCATTCACAATGTTGTACAACCGTCACCACTACCCATTATAAAAACTTTTTCATCATCTCAAACAGAAGCTTGTTGTGCCCAGTAAACAAACACTCCCCATTCGCCCCTCCCCCAGCCTCTGGAAACCTCCATTCTACTTTCTGTGTTTATGCATTTGCTACTTTAGGTAGAATTATATAAGCAGAATTATATACTATGTTTCCCCAAAAATAAGATCTAGCCAGACAATCAGCTCTAACGTGTCTTTTGGAGCAAACATTATAAGACCCGGTCTTATTTTACTATAAGACAGGGTCTTATATAAGACCAGGTTTTACACTAATTTTTTCTCCAAAAGACGCATTAGAGCTGATTGTCCGGCTAGGTCTTATTTTCGGGGAAACACGGTAATATTTATTCTTTTGTGTCTGGCTTACTTCATTTAGCATAATGTTTTCAAGGCTCACCCATGTTATAGAATTTCCCTCTTTTCTACGGCTGAGTAATATTCCATTGTATGTATATGTCATATTTTGTCTATCTGTTCATTTGCCAGCGAGCTACTGTAAGTAATGCTGCTGTGAACATGGCTGTACAAGTATCTGTTTGAGTTCCTGCTTTCAATTCTTTTGGGTATGTACCCAGGGGTGGAACTAATGGCTCATATGTTTAATTCTATGTTTAATTCGTCTTACACTTTTAAGAGTCTGGCATCAAACACAGCAGCTGCCACAGCTAATGCCCTGTGAAGCTCCCTCATTCTGTGTTACACACCACTCTAAGGACTTTTTGTGCATTAACTCACTTCCTCCTCAAAACAGTTCCTTCTCAAAACTCACTTCCTTCTCAAACTCCCCACCCCTGAAGTGGGGGTGTGATTATTCCATCCCCATTTTACAGACAAAGAAACTGAGGGGCCAGCATCTGAACCCAGGCAGATGCTTTTACATTGCTTTTACATTGTTTCTCCAGTTCTGAAAAAGAAATCGACTTGCTCTGCCTACATGCATTTCCCACCCTGAACGATGCCTTACTTAGATCTTTAACATTTTTCTTTGCTCTGAGACAAAGGACTGAAAAATAAATAAATAAAAAGGAATGGGGCAGATGATCCACTGGGTTGGATTAGTCTAGACTCATTCCTTACAGTGAGAGATCCATCTCCATCTAGATCAGTGAAAAGGGGAATTTGTTGGAAGAAAATTGGAGCAGCTCAAACAGTCAAGTGACTGGACCCAAAGGTGATGTGCCCAACCCTCTCCTCATGCTGTTGCCACTTCAGACTCTGGGGCCCCTCCTTACTGCTCTGTACCCAGGTGGCTCCAAGCATCTTTCCTGCTGCTTCTGAGTGAGTTAGGATGACCCTGAGGAAGGCATGACGTAGCCTGGCTGTGCCTATTTGCAGCCCTGGACCAGTCACCACAGCCAGGAGGATAGGGAACCACAATGAGCCCAGCCTGGGCCACGGCCCCCACCAGGGCTCAGGAGAACAGGGACGCCTTCCAGAGGACAGGGAGGGGGACTGGGCCAGTGCCCAATACTGACACTCACTGTGGTGTAATCTACGTTGGAAGCTGCCCAACAGCGCTGACCAAAACAACAACTTGCTACATCTACTTGGTGCAACATTATTCAGCTGTTTAACAAGTCATAATCAAAGAAGGTTATGTAGCAACTTTAAAAACAAAAAAGGCTTTTGCAGAAATGTGTGGTGGGAAAAGACAAAGGACATACACACTCTTACAAGTAACAATTCACAGGTAAGAAAAATGCAGGCAAGAGTTGAATCATAATGGAGAAATTATAAATGGCTCTTTATCTGTTTTCCAAACTTTCATGTATTGGTTCGACAAATATTTATCAAGTGTCTATTTGGTGCCAGGCAAGATCCTGGGGATATGGCAGAGAACAAAACATTAAAAAAAAGTCCTTGCCCTGGTAGAATTTACATTCCAGTGTGGGGGGGGGGAGAGGCAGACAACAAACAAGATGAATAAGGAAAATACACCGTATATTGGATAGTGACAGAAATAAGGAGAAAAAATAATCGAGGAAGGCAGAGAGTCGTGGTGACAGTTTAGATATGATCAACAAAGAAAGTGATAGCTGAGTAACGGCTGAAGAGAGTGAGGGACCAAGTTATACCGACGAGGGGGAGAAGAGATTCCAGTCAGGGGGACAGTGAGTCACAGGTCCTGAGGCGTCCAGTTAGAGGAGAGCACTGAGGCTATGTGGCTGGAACGCGAGAGGAAACGCGCCAAATCATGAGAGTTGTACGCCACTGGAAGGACTTGAGCTTCTGCTGCAAAATGAGAGCCTTTCGAGGGCTTTGAGCAGACAAGTGGTGATCTGCCTCTCCCACCCCCGTTAGAAGGATCCCTCTGGCTTTGAATTGAGAATAAGCTGGAAGAAGGTCAGGACAGAGGCTGGGAGACCAGCAAAGAGACTGCCATAACCATTCAGGGGAGAGGGGAGTGTGGCTAGAGCAAGGATAGGAGCAGCGAGGGCAGTAAGCAGTGCCACAGCCTAGGTACATTTTTAAAGTACACACAGTGGGATCTTCTGATAAGTGTGGGGTGAGAGATACAAGAGTCAAAGATGAGACCCCAAGTTTTGGATCTGAGCATCAGAAGTTTGGAGTTGCCAATAACTGAGATGTGGGTAGAGGCCCAGGAGAGGGAGGTGTCCTGGTAAAGAAAGGGCTTCAAGGAAGAGAAAGTGACCAACTGCATCAAACACTGCTGATAGCCAGGCAAGATGGGGCCAGAGAATGGGCCATTGGGATAAACAGCACAGCCGCCACTGCAGACTCGGTCAAGAGATGTTCGTGAGGGGACCCCAAGCCTGCTTGGAACGATGGGGTCTAGAGAGAATGGGAGAACAGCATTAACAGCCAAAAGGGGGAAGCAGCCCAAGAGTCCCCCAACAGATGAATGAATACACAAAATGGGGTCTATACATACAATGGAATATTATTCAGCCTTAAAAAGGAATTTCTGACACATGTGACAAGATGAACCTTAAACACACTATGCTAAGTGAAAGGAGCCAGTCACAAAAAAAGACAAATAGAGTCTGATTTGTATTGATTCTACTTATAATTGGAGCAGTTATTAATAAATTCATAGAGACAGAAAGTAGAATGGTCACCAGGGACTGAGGAGAGGGAGAAATGGGAAATTGTTTAATGGATAGAGTTTCAGTTTCTCAAAATGAGAAAGTTCTGGAGATTGTTGCACAAAAATGTGAGTATGTTTAATGCTACAGCACCAGACACTTAAAACGGTTATGATGGCAAATTTTATGGTATGTGCATTTTATCACAATATTTTTTTAAGTGAGAGAGAATGGGAGGCAAAGAAATGGAGTCAGCAAGTCCAGACAATTCTTCCAAAAAAATTTGACTACAAACTGAAGAGAAATGGGGGCATAACTGGAGGAAGAAATGGGGTGAAAAGAGGGTTTTGGTTGTGGGTTTTCCTAAGTTGGGAAAAATAACAGCATATTTGTCTGCTGATAGGGCTGATACAGTAGACGGCGTTATTGAATGTTTACATTACTTTCAAAATAAAAGCGATATTGTGGGGTGATGAAAATGTTCTGGAATTAGATAGTTGTAATGGCTGCTCAACTTTGTTTCGTATACTAAATCGTATACTTTAAAAGGTTGGTTTTATGATATGTGAATTATATCTCAATAAAAATGAGATAACATAAAAACTATAGTAAATTTAATGTTGTCTGGATACCATGCTCTCATATACAGCCTGAGTTCTCACTAGACAACTCCAGATCCAACAGTTACTATGGCCAGTGACCCACATGTCACCACAACCGTGTGGTAGCTTGTGGCACAGCGACAGGGTTTGCAAAGTCTTCCAAGTTTAGGCGGAGACACAAATGATACATGAGTCCCCTGCAAATAAATGCACTGAGCGAGCACTCACTAGCTGCAGATAATGGCTCTGTTTACTTGGGGCCATGAACTCTTAGGTTTCTGATCTAAAAGTGAAATATAAGAAAAATCCATTCAACTCAAAGCAAGAAAATCGGCTCCGCGCCCTGCCACCCCCTCTTCACCTCCATCTGCCAGCCCATGCTGCCCCCTTGTAATTACATAGGAATGAGGGACGGGCTTATTTTGCAATCCATCAAGGAAGAGGCAGTTCTTTCTGAAATGCCCTCCTATTTATAACAATATCACACTCCTGCTTCCCAATGCCTTTTTCTGTCTTCGGAACAACTTCAAACAGTATTTTAACCCTGTGATGCTTAATTTTATGTGTCAACTTAGCTAGACTATAGTGCCCAGATATTTGGTCGAACATTATTCTAGATGTTTCTATGAAGGTGCAGGTGTTTTTTAGATGAAATTACCCATTTAAATCAGTAGACATTGAGTAAAACAGAGTAGTCTTCATAATGTGGGTGGGACTTGTCCAATCAGTCGAAGGCCTTAGTAGAACACTGACTGACCTCCCGTATCAAGAAGGATTCTGCTGGCAGACTGCCTTTGCATTCAAACGTCAACTCTTCCCTGAATCTTCAAACTGCCACTACCCTGCAGATTTTGAATGCCCCCGCCACCCAACCTCCATAATCACATAGAAGAATCACCAATTCCTTAAAATTCCAAGGAAGAATAACATGTCTATATACTGATCAAAACCATCATAGTGGATACATTTGTTTTTATATGCAACTTTAGGTCAAACAAGTGGTATTAATTTTGTATCCATTTGTGGCTACTTTTGCAATGCATAACAACTCATTAGGATACTAAAGTGTATCCTATTTCTTAATTGCTACAGGAGATAGGTACCAGGTTTTCCCGAAAATAAGACCTAGACAGACCATCAGCTCTAATGCGTCTTTTGGAACAAAATTTAATATAAGACCTGGTATTATATTATATATCATATTATATCATATCATATTATATAAGACCCGGTCTTCTATAAGACGGTCTTATATTAAAATAATAGCGGGTCTTATATTAATTGTTGCTCCAAAAGACGCATCAGAGTTGATGGTCCGGCTAGGTCTTATTTTCGGGGAAACACAGTATTTCATACTTCAATATTCAAAGTAAAAAAGTTATTCTGTGTTTTAGCTAGTCTTCAGAACATTTGCTATCATTAGCAACAGTTACACTTGCAGAAAATCTACTTGCTACAGATTAGTAATATGACACATAAACAAATTTAAAACCACTACAAATTCTAAGGCATGCAAATATTCTTAGTACTAGCATCTAATTTATTACATAATTCATTTTTTGATATTGACTCTAATAAGTTCAAATGCTGAATGAGAAACAAAGAGCATTTAATTAATAAGATTGACAGTCAGAAAAAGTAGAGAACCATATGATTTCACTGATATGTGGTATATAAAACTGAAAACAACAAAAGAACAAGACAAACAAATGAAGGAACAAAAACTCATAGACATAGACGATACTTTAGGGGTTACCGGAGAGTAAGGGGAAAGGGGGCTCTAGAAGAGGGTTAATGGGGCCTAACATATGGTGACGGAAAGAGAACTGACTCTGGGTGGTGAACACACAATGCAAGACATAGATGATATTACAGAATTGTACACCTGAAATCTATATAACTTTGTTAACAATTGTCACCCCAATAAACTTTAAAAAACAACAAAAAAGATTATGACATTGAGTCCCCTTAGATTGAGAAAAGAGACCTTATTTCTTGACCCTGGAATGACCATTCTTGAGGATTACCACCACAAATATTAACTCCACCTCTGAAGTACATTCGTCTTTATTCCATGTAAAATTTAAATATTTTACCATCCACTGACACATTAGTTCAATGTTTTATTCTTCCACACATCCTATAAGTAAGTCGGTATAACTGTCTAAGGTTGTACATTATGAGAGAGAAAAATCTAGGGACATCAGCATCTCTTTTTCTTGTTGAATAAAGTGACACAGTGTGGTGTATTGTTGAATTTAAGTCTGGAGACCTTGGATAAAACATTTAACTCCTGAATTTGTGACATGGGAGTGCAGCTGGCACTGATTTAGCCTATGGCACACCTGGCTTCTCTTTATCCTAAGGGCGTGATGGTGACCCCTAAAGATCCTCCCATTCTCCCCTGCTTCCACGGCTGGAGAAGCATGGTGAGAACCCCTACAGCCCTGCAGGCACCAGGGAGTGGTGGACAGTATGGGGTGAGGCCACATTTTAAGTTGTCTTACGTATTGGACAAAGAGGTTTAACATTTCATTTAAGGAAAGGGGTCTGCTACTAAAGCAATTTTTGCGTCCTGCCCGCCCCAATTCACTGGCATCATAGCTTGAAGAATGGAATAAAAATAAGAAAGGAATACTATCACATATTAAAAGATTAGTTGACACCCCTGCACACACTCATGTATTCCAGATATAATGCTTCGGCACACGTCCAAGACAGTATCCTCATGAAAGAATAAAAAGAGCCTACATGTGTATCAATAGGAACCTGGTTTTCCAAACATAAGAAGCAACCTGGGAACTCCATTGGAAGTTGCAAATCCACTCACACCTCAGCTTACTCTCAGCTGGGGTGAGTAGTCCCATTTTAAACAAAACCGTGCTCATGTGTGGGTGTGAGCTGGAGTTGTTTATTACTGTTGTTTCAAAAAAGCAATTAAAAAAGCATTAATTTGGGCTGAGTTTTTAGTTCGTTTCTGGAGGGGAATACATTATATGCAATAGAAATGATTCTGAGATCTCCAAAATCTAAGCTCCTTTGGTTTTAGCAGGTTCCCTTCACATAAGCTGTTACAGAAGGCAGTTTGTAGGGATTTTATATTCCATTCTTTAGTGGAGCGTGTGTGCACATGAGTGTGCACATGGAAAGTTAGGGGAAAAACACAATGATATGACCCAACCCCCAAACAAGGAAGCATGTTACAGAACTGAGTTTCCAGTCTCAGAAGGTGCAGCTCAGCTGACCTTGTGTGACCTCTGCCTGTGCGACAGCTCCCAGTGGGGTGGGGGGACTTCTTCTCTCCAGCATGGCTTTAATTTCACAAAAGCCCTGTGCGGTCTTGCAAACTCAAGTGTTTTTCTTAACAAATCACTTACATTTCATGCGTTCTAGGGCCTCACTAATCCTTGGCCAGCATTGTGAGTCAGAAAATATTTGTATGACCGCCTGAGTCCTCTGAAGGAGAGTTGGCAAGCTAATTTTGTGAGGTGGAGTGACTGTTAAACAGCATTGCAGTAAATGAACGGCCGAATTGATACCAATGTTGACAGCATTGACAGTTGACTGTTTCATTATACTAATAAAGAAAGTTATATTACCTATTAGAGAGATAACAATGATGCTACCAAGTTTTATTGAGCACTTACATGTGGTGGGGGCTGGCTTTTCACACAGTTTTTACTGTGACTCATTGTAAGAAATTAATCTAGACTGCAATGTGTGCGTGCACAGATCTGAAACAGAAGTTTGTTGAAACAGTCCTTACCCTATGAAGTCGAATGTCCTCTGAATACTCTTCTACATTAGCAAATGTATGCTTTTTTAAAAAATGATGGTCATGAGACCCACTAAATTTATTTCACTAATGGGTCAAAACCTGCTGTTTGAAAACACTGTGCTACACAACTTACTGTGTGTTTTACGTGTACTGTTCCATTTAATCCTCACAACAACCTCATGGAAGGATGTTATTATCCCCATTTTATGGATGGGGGAACTGAGGCACAGAAAGATAACTTGCCTAGGGTCACACTGTGAATAGTGGAGCTGGAATTGAACCCAGAAAGCCTGACTCCTTTTAAAAGTTCATGGAGCGAATCCAGGCCACATACCGTGTTTCCCCAAAAAGAGACGCTGATGTCCCTCGGTTTTCGTCTGTGTAGCCTGAAGGATGGGCCTCTGTCTCCTCAGAAGACTCAATGACTTGGGGAGCTGAGTGAGTGACGCACCCAAGAAAAAGTACTTCAGGATCCAGATTTAATGTTTTCAGATGGAAATGCTCCCCACTGACCTACAGACTCAGTACACGCCCTATCAAAATCTCAGCTGCCTGTTTTGCAGAAGGTGACAAGCTGATGGGGACACAGAATAGCCAGAACACTCAAGAAAAAGGGAAAAGTTGGAGGCCTCACATTTCTTGATTTCAAAACTTGCTACAACACTACAGTAAGCAGGACAGTAAAGACAGTGGCTGGCATAAGGCTACCCATATAGATCAACGGGATAGAACGGAGCGAGCAAAAATAGACACATTTATGGTCAGTTCATTTTGGACAAGGATGTCAAGACAATTCAACGGGAAGAATTACCTTTCCAACAAATCCTTCTGGCACAACAGGATATCCACATGCAAAAGAATAAAGTTGGACCTCTACCCTACTCAACACACAAAAATTAACTCGAAATGGACCAACGGCCTAAATCTAAGAGCTAAAACTATAAAACACTTAGAAGAAAACTTAGGCATAAATCTTCTTGACCTTGGAAAAGGCAAAGGTTTCTTAAGTATGATACCAGAAGCACAAGCAATACATGAAAAATAAATAAACTGGACGCCATCAAAATTAAAACCTTGTGCTTCAAAGGACACCATCAAAAAAGTGAAAAGACATCCCACAGAATGGGAGAAAATATTTGAAAATCATATATCTGATAAGGGACTAAACCTACAATACATTAATAACCCTGATAACTCAATAATAAAAAAACAAATAAGCACATTTTTAAAATAGGCAAAAGGTCTGAATAGATATTTCTCTAAAGAAGATATACAATTGGCTAATACACATGAAAAGATATTCAGCCAACACAACGATGAAGGAGAACAAAGTTGGAGAACTGACACTACCTGACATCAAAATTTACTATAAAGCTACAGTAATCAAGACAGTGTGTACTGGCAAAAGAACAGACAAATAGATCGATAATCAAACAGATGAGAGAGGCCAGAACTAGACGCCCATAAATATAGTCAACTGATCTTTCCCAAAGGAGCAAAGGCAGTGCAGCAAAGACAATCTTTTTAACAAATGGCACTGGAGCAACTGGATATCCACATGAAAGAGGTGAACCTAGACACAGACCTTACATCTTTCACAAAAATTAATTCAAAATAGATAACAGACTTCATGGTGAAATACAAAAGTATAAAACTCCTAGAAGAAAAACCTAGATGACTTTGGGTATGGTGCTGCCTTTTTAGACACTGAAAACATGATTCATGAAAGAAATAACTGATAAACTGGACTTCATTAAAATTAAAAATGTCTTCTCTGCAATAGACAATACCAACAAAATTAGAAGACAAGTCACAGACTTGGAGAAAATATTTTCAAAAGACACATGTGATAAAGGAGTTATCTAAACTATACAAAGAATTCTTAAAACTCCACAATAAGAAAACTAACAACCTGAAAAAAAAAGTGTCAAAGACCTTAACAGTGACCTCACATAAGAAGATACACAGATGGTAAATAAGGACATGAAAAGATGCTCCGCATCATACATCATCAGGAAGATGCAGATCAAAACAACATTGAGATAGCACTACACACCTATTAAAATGGTCATAATTTGGAACAGCGACAACATGAATTGCCGACAGGATGTGGAGCATCAGGCACTCTCATCCATTGCCGGTGGGATACAGAATGCTCCAGCCCCTTCAGAAGACAGTTCGGTGACTTCCTACAAAACTAAACATACTCTTACAAGATGCCGCAATCACTCTCCTTGGTATTTGTCCAAAGGAGTTGAAAACATGTCCACACAAAACCTGCACATGGATAGTTACAGCAGCTTTATCCATAGTTGCCAAAACTTGGAAGCAACCAATATGTCCTTCAATAAGTGAATGGCTAAACGGTGGTCCATCCAGACAATAAAATATTATTCAGTGCTGAAAAGAAATGAGCTTTCAAGCCATGAAAAGACGTGAAGGAACCTCAAATGCACATTACTAAGTGAAAGAAGCCCATCTGAGAAGGCTACATATTATATGATTCCAACTATATGATATTCTGGAAAATAAAAACTATGGAGACAATAAAAAGATCAGTGGTGGCGGCAGGGGGAGGGGACATGGGAATGAATAGACGGGGGACAGAGGATTTTCAGGGCAGTGAAAATATTCTGTATGATATTATAATGATGAGTAAATGCCATTACACATTTCTCCAAACCCACGGAAAGTACAGCACCAAAAGTGAACCCTCAGGTAAACTACTGACTTGGAATGATTACGACGTGTGAATGTAGGTTCACCCTTGGTAACAAACGTGTCACTCTGGTGAGTGGTGTTGGTCACGGTGGAGGCTGTGCCTGTGTGGGAGCAGAGGGTAGCGAGGAAATCTCTGTACCTTCCTCTCAATTTTATTATAAACTCAAACTACTCAAAAAATAGTTAAAAAGAAGATATGACACCACTAGTCATCAGGGAAATGAAAATCAAAACGACAGATACCACTTCACATGCCCTAGGACGGTAATAATCAAGAAGATGGACAATACCGGGTTGGCGAGGATGTGCGGTCACGGGGAGCCTCACACACTGCTGGGGGGACTGCAGAATGGTGCAGCCACCAGCGGCAAGGTCCTCAAAATGGTAAACATAGAATTACCCCATGACCTGCAATTCCATGGCCAGGTATATGTCCAAGAGAACTGAAAACATATTTCCACACAAACTTGTATACTTTTCCCTGAGGATGTGGAGAGTTAGGGAAAATTTGAAAAAAAAAAAGGAGAGATGCTTATGGACAGAGAAAGTGCTCTTGGACATACAGTTAAATGGAAAAAAATTAGTTGGGGAACAATACCTATAAAATGAGCCCATTATGTTGGTTTTTAAAGGTATTCACAGGTACACACACCTATTGTAAAAACATAAAGCCAGCTGACCATAAATGTTCTCTCCGAAGCAAGCTTGAAATGGGGGAGGTGTGATTTCAACATTTACTCTACAACTTCCAATTTGTTTGCATTTGTGTATACTAAGAGTATAACTAGGGTTTCTCATGCAGAAACAGCATTTTTTTCCAGCCAAAAGGGAAGGAAAGGAGGAAGAGGCCACTGGAGTTGGGCCATGTGGGAAGTTCTGAAAGGGGACAAGAGCAGAAGAGCTCAGGTGGGAAGAGCAAGAGCAAAGATGTACAAGTGGGAATGCCTCTGGGCCTCTAGGGGGCTGTCGGGTGGCTTGGGGTGTGGTGTGCTGAAGATAAGTCATCAGAACAGGGAGTTGAAGCAGCCAGGTTGCAAGGGTGTTGTATGCCCTTCGGGGGCCAAGGGTAAAGGAGGGGGACCCTTGTAGGCTGGGGGGACTGGTGTGAGAGCTCCGTGGGGGAAGAAGGTGGACGTGGCTGGGCAGAAAGTCTCAGCGGCCTTTCACACCTGGCCTCTGTCTCACAATAAACAGACCCCCCACCCCCATTATCCAGATTTGGCTCCTAATAAAATCATCTCTGAAACGATAGTGCCTGCATTTGGTCAAGTCTCCAAATCTGAATGATGAACTTCCATTGTATGAGTACAACATTCCTACAGGAGCACAAAGCCGTGATGGAGTGACCTGGGCCAGTCTTAGTCACCAGAGGACGACCACAGCCATCCCTTCCTGCATGCCAGCTATGGTAGGAATAAGCACTTGGCAAATAGTTCCTCATTTAATGCTCACAGCAAACCTGTGAGGTATAGACAAGAACTGTCCCCACTTACAGACGAGCTTGTCCAAGGTCATTCCACTAGGAGTCCTGGAGCGAACAGTGGAACACAGGCCCCTAACTGTGTTCCGGTCTCTATAGCCTTCAAGCTTGCAATTCGCCTTCAAGCCAGCCAGTAAACTGCTCTGGTTTCCAGGAAAATATTACGAAGCTCAGAATTGGAGATGAATTCAGGGCTTGGGGTTCTATCAGCAGGAACAGCAAATCCAGGCTCATAAAGCTACCATATGCTGGCTGGAAGTGGGGTTTGGGGGCAAGGAACCAAGATGGACTGTTAAATAATTATCTTGGTCTCTAGCTAGCTGACCCAGGCAAGACACACCAAAATGCCTCCTCTGTCCTTCTCCAACTCCAGCCATAGTTCCCAGCCTCTTTCTGAAGCAGTTTGGTTTTGACCTGGGCCCCATGTTCAGCTCTGCCCTGAATAGTGGGTCCACCTTGGAAAAGTCAGGAAACACCTGGGAAATGAAGGCCATATCTTCCTCCAGCTTTGTTGTTTTGTGGCTATCAGTGACCTTGAGGCAGCCATCTGACAATTCCAACAAACCCTGCGACAGAGACTGAGCGTTGTCTGGGAACGGTCTCCGCCCTCCTAGAGCTGACTCCAGGGGGCCATGCACCAAAGCGAGGCCTATCAGAGGTATTTTGAAACACCCACCTCTCTTTCCATCACTAAATAAATCTTCTAGGAAGATCCTCATCACCTCCAGCTACATCTCTTGCTACAAGTGAGCAGAGCCCCAGGGAGACACACAGTTGGCAAGTTATTCGTCACTCTACACCCCGATGTCCTGGTGCAAAGGATGGGGACAGTAAGAGGGCCCTGGGCCACAGGATAGTTGTGAGTATATCTGAGGACGTCAGGGCAGAGCTCAGAGCACAGGGCATAGCCAGTCAGACCAACTGGCATTTCCTGAATGTGTCAGCTCCTTCCCATAGCGTACTCACACACACACACACATAGAGCTATAATCGATGAGAATCTTGTGTCATCTGAATCGATGAGAATCTTGTGCAAATAAAGCTGGTAACGCTTTATTTGCACCTTCGTAACGCTTTATTTGCACCTTCACACATGCTGTTCCCTCTTCCTTCCATCCCACCCCACCCTCCACTAAGGGTGACTTATAGCCATCCCTTTTTATCTTCTTAGATGTCACTTTTTCCAAGAAGCCTCCCTGTCACACCTCCTTCCCAATATTACAATATTACAGATAAAGAAACCAAGACTCAGAAAGGCTAAGTTAGTACTTCAAGGTCATACAAGCAAGGTCTTACATCTTACGTCTTACGTCTTAAGCCCCCAGAATCTTACACTGTGTTAAATAACATCAATTGATCAATCAATCAACCAATCGATGGAGAGAATGGGAAGCATGAATCTCGTGGTCCACAATCCTATACGTTTTGATTTTTTCATTCATCCATCAAAGCCTTGCTAAGTAACTCTAGGTGGTTCCCTCTAGGTGATGAAGGGGATGTGGCCAAATGACACCATGGCCGGCAGGTGGGGTACGGCAAGTCTTACTATGTGTAGAATTATAATTCCAGCAGTGCCCCTTTGTCTCATGCTCTTAGTCCAGGTGGCAATTTTAGGAAACATCATCACTCTGGGTCCCACCCTGTGGAAAAGAAGCCTTCTGGTCAACCAGAGAGCACACAATGCCAAAATCTTACTCCAGCCACTTGCTAGGATTTGGGGAGGGGACGGGAGCGGTTCTGCCCACACAGCCTATTTCCCTTTCCCTTCCCCAGTGAGATAGATCATGTCCAGGGCACAACAGCTGACTGGTCACACCAGGGATTCAACCACAACCTAGGGCTCCATATGAATGGAACGGTCTTCCCCACATGCCCACATGGTTGCTCTCTGCTCAAACGCCGCGCCAAGATCCTCCCTTACTTGACCAACTCTGCCTCCACGCCAATCACGCTGGATCCCTTTACCCAGCTTCAGCTTTTTCATTACACTGATCGCACCCCGATATATTATAGATCTGTTGTCTACTGCCCATCTCCCCCACCGGGAGGTGCACTCCACAAGGGAGGAACATGGTCAGGTTCCTCGACTGCTGTGTGGCCCAGTGCCAGGGCCCTCTCTCCATAAATGATTCTTGAATAAATGAAGTAAACGAGCTGAAAATGGCTAAAGCACATGTAGAGATATGGCTTCACTTAACTACAGCCTCCCTCAGTCTTGTGTTTTTAAAAAAATAAAAACTATATCCATTTCCATACAAGTAACCAAATGAACAGTTTTCACGAAAGTGACAAAGAAAAGCTTATCTTCAAATCTCTCCATAGCAGACCCCACTCCGCCCACCACACTGACGCTCTCCCACGCAGAAAACAGAATTGACTCAATAAATCAGAATCAATCATATATAAAAACATTTCACTTTCACTTGAGTTTTGACCGGTACATGCAGGTGATATGAATCAGATAACACTTGTACAAACCAGTAAGATAATGGGTCCAAGAATTAATTTTTTAAATACACCTATGGCCACGATTAATAGATTGATTAAAGAATGATTCAAAAAACTCAGGGAAAGAACAAGAGTGAAAGAAACAGAGGCCCACCCCCACGCTCCCACTCCCCCCACTCATCCCCGCTGCCCAATGTAGTTACAGGGTCCTGAACAGCAGGGAACTCGGCCTTGAGGCTCTCTACAGCAGTTGTCTCTTGACGCCTCTTTGCCTCGGGCCCCCTCTAATGATAGACGACCCAGGAGTACACTGAGTTCTGGTCAGGGGCTTGGGAAGCTTGGTGATGGCACAGAAAGAGGGACAGCACACTGGGATGGACAGTGATGGGTGAATGGTGATGAGGACGCAGAGTAGGCCAGCACAACCGGAATGGTAGCACGCAGCAGCCTGGACGCCACATCTCGTCCTCATCAGAGTGGGTGCAGGGACTATGTCTGGTTCTCTGCATCCCTCATCTTTCCTCCAATGGAATGGGTTGTCTCGGAAGGCAGAGTTCCTTGTCACTGGAGGATTCAAGCTCAGGTTAAGTAACGACTAGGAAGAGAGGTGGTGAAGGTGATTTAAACTGCAGGTGGAACGGTGTGCCCATATAGGTCACCTTTAACCGGGCCCTCCTGACCAGTGGCCAGTCCCTTTACATTTCACTACTCTTAAAAGCACTCCAGCCTCACCTCACTTTATTCAGTGGATGCTCATTCATTCTGTCACACAGGGACATTTACTAAGCATTCTCTCTGTGCCAGGGACCAGAGTTCAGCAATGAACAGGGCATCACTTCTGCACTCTTGGATTCTACATTCTCCTGAGTGGATGCAGACAGTAAACCCACAAGTAGATACGCGAGTAAGATCGTTTAAGTTAAGCTCCATGAAAAAAATACAATGGGAGAATGTGACAGAAACTGATGAGGGAAGGGGCTGCTTTCAACAAAGTAGTCAGGGAAACCTTCTCTACAGAAGACACATCTGAGCTAAAGGGCGAGAAAGTGCCAGACACGAGAAGCAGTGGTGGAAAGCTGCACTTAGGAGAGGGAAGAGCATGTGCAAAGGCCCTGAGAAGTCTAGACAACCTGAGCTCAAAAGTTCATGAACTGTATCCCATCCTAAAAGCTCCATCACAGGCCAACATTCCCTACCCCCACAGCCTTCCTTCCTCTTCCCCCAACTGACTTCTTCATCAGATTTTACCAAGTCAAGACAGACCTGAATTTTCCACTGGGAAATTCCTCTGAGCGAGGGCACAGAGGAACACGTGTGCACTTCCACCTCTAGGAGGCAGGGGTAACAGTGACATCTCAACTCCCCAAAATTATGGGCCTGCCCTGTCCAGGGGGTGAGAACCCACATCTCCCCACCAGCTGTTCAGGGTCCACTTTTGTGGAGTGCGGGCCTTTTGCAGAATATGATGAAAAGGGACCACTCTGGAAAAATATATAGCCATGCTCCAAACATCTCATGTACATTTCAGGTGGTTCCTGGAGCCCGAGGTTCTGAACTCCAGTCTGCGGATACCACTGCCAGAAGAAACTGTTGCTCCCAGGAAAACTGAGGGAAGGGACAATCTGCTAGAGGTGAATGAATAGAGGGGAGGGGACAAGATCAGGCCTTTGGGTCCCTAAATAGACTGCCACACTCACAGAAACTAGAGAATGTCAGACTGCCAGGGGACCCAAGGCCTGAAGGAATTTAAGTGAAACCTTACCCTCTCCACCCCAGAGAAGCAAACATCCACGTACACCCCAGAGCTTCCAGAGGAGGTCTGAGACTCCATCTCCCATGAGTGTCCTTGACAAAGGTCATCTCTAACCTCACATTCTGAAATACATTTTACACAAGGCTGGTTAACTATAGTAACTGTTACCGCAAAGTTAGGGTGTTTTGGGGCACCAGTTGGGGTGAAGGGGACACCACAGCAATTGTCTGAATAATGCAGCTCTCAGTAGGAGAAGGGGAAGGAGCAAGAGCCTGCTCACCCACCTCGCTGGGGAGCTAGGAATGAGCATGACTAGTTAGACAGGTGTCAGCCATAATAAAGTGCAGCTAACACATGTAGAACTTGCCTTGTACCAGGCACAATTTTAAGAGCTTTTATCTTACACAACCCTTTAAGTCTTGTATTATCATCACCCCCATTTTGCAGATGAGAAAACTGAGGCATAGATAGGTGAAGTAACTTGTCCAAGACTACACAGTTAAGACAAAGACACAGCAAAGCTCTTCTCTTCCACACCCCAAAGAAGAAAGCGGTTATACCTGGGTCGTCCATAAAAGGCTTAAGCAGCTGCCGGTGCTTCCTTTCAGGCAATTAGTGAAGCAAGAGCCCTCTCAGAACAAGCCGCTCTGTTTCAGCGACGTTCATTCAAGCCCGCGACGAAGCCGCTGACAAGGGCGGCTCTTTCTCGTGGCAAAGCCCAAGGGAACCCATTTCCACCCGGCTCGGTCAACTTCCACACTCAGAAAACGCTCACCCGTCTCTGGCTGCGAGGCTCGAGGTTCACATTAACCCCTTGGTGTCCGCCTCCCTTGCTTCGGTCTCAGGATCCTCGGGCCGCGCAGTTTAAAAGACGCAGCCCCAGCACACGGGCCGGGAACCCCGGCCACCGCCCCGCGCGCCCACAACCGGGTTACCCGCGGCCAAGGGACCGACGGCCTGGCGAGCCACGACCAGCGGCGCCCCACGCGCGTCCGAGCCGAGGGCGACCCTCCAGGGCTGGGGAACACACCCGGAGAAAGGGGCTGCGTCCCCAGACAGGTGGCGCCTCGCTCCCCGGAAGTTGCTCCGGGAACCTGCGTCCGAGAGCTACCAATGGACCGAAGTGAGGGTGTCCCGCGCGCGCGCGGCGGCCGCCGGGGCTGGCGTCGGCGCTGCCCACCTGCCCGCGCTGCCCACCTGCCCGCGCTGCCCACCTGCCCGCGCCGCGGGCGCCCCAGAGCCCTCCAAGTGCCCCGGGCCAGAAGGCGCTCTGAGGCCGCTGCGGGCACCGCGACCCGGCGTGGGCGACCCGAGTGGGGTCCACCGCCCGGACGGTGGGTGAAGGCAGCGGAGGAGCCAACCCCAGACGGCGTCCCGCTGCGGGGGGTCCAGCGGGGGGTCCAGCCAGGGACGGAGTAGCCGAGGGGCGGGTGCCCGGCCAGCCGCCCGCACTCACCTCGCCGCCCGGCGCAGCCTCGGCGCAGCGGGGCTGGAGAGCGCACGGCCCGGCGGCTGCCGGCGGCGGCTGCGGGGGCGGCACCCGGGGCGGGGCCGGGGGCGGGGCAGGGGCGGGGCCGGGGGCGGGGCCGGGAGGCCGCGCTGGCCACGTGGGCGGGAGGCGGACCCGGGACCCCCACGGGCGCCAGAAGTCGGTGGTGCGGGACCCAGACGCGGTCGCACCGGTCGCCGCAGGGCGCTCCCTGCTCCCGCTTCCTGCTAGGCTCACAGGGAGGAGTAGGACGGAGGAGAGCGGATGGGCAGCTGGCCCCCGGGGCATCCCCCGCCCCCCAGGCCAGACTCCAGTGGAGAGAATTTACCCGGTCGGGAAAGGGATACGCAGTCGCCACGGCTCCCGCTCCCCTGGACTAGAGGGCGCCGCGCACACCACGGGGGCGGCTCGCCGGACAGGTATGGGAGCGGGACGGGACTGTGGCGACGCCCACGCCAGGGGGAGCAGGGGCTGCCCTGGCGGGCGAAGGGGGGGCCTACGCGGGGAGCCTCACCCCCGCCGCTGGGCTGACCTTGAGCATGTCGAGTCTTGCCCGAGCCTCGCTTTCCTTGATTGTGGGGGTGAGAATGAGGCAGAGCCACCAGCTGCGCGAATCCCCGCGCGCCCAGCAGGTTGTGGGGAATCGCCGGGTTGTGGGCGGACGCTGAGCCTGAAAGAGCAGCGGCCCGCAGTGGCCTCGGTCAGCCGTGCGGAAGTAAACGTGGGACTCTAAATAAAACTTTTTTTTTTTTTTTGCATTAATTCGTTCATTCGACAGATAAATGCCTACTGTCCTCAGGACCTCATAAGAACAGGAATAAAGAATGCCCCATACTGTAGGTTCCAAACTTCATTAGTTGTTTTCATGTGCCAGGTGTTTGACTTGACTTGAATATTCACAACAGCCCAGTGAGGTATAGGGGTGTGCAGGCCCACTTCTCAGATGTACAAACTGAAGCTCAGAGAAGTGAGGCCAGTCCCCAGGTCAGAGCAGCCGGCATCAGCTCAGGGACCAAGGCTCTGGCCGGGCGGACCCCCACCCCCACCGCCCGCCATAAGCGGCAGGGCCGGGACTCCAGTGGCCCTCCTCTCTCTCTCCAGGGCGTGAGCTCTGACAGCCCCCCCCCACCCCCGTTCTACCTCCTGGGAGGGGGTGCTGCGGAGGGCTCCTCTTGCCTCTCCCTGCAGGCACTCAGCCTCCAAGTGCTGGGTGGCCTCTTCCTGGCCCACAGCCCACCTTTGGGGCCAAAAACCGAGCATCTTGAGCAAACTGACTTTCATTCCAACAGCTGCAACTTCATTACACTACAGCTTCAAGGGGCTCCTTGACCCCCGACTCAGTGCCTCTTGACCCATCCATTTCCTGTTCAAGGAACACACATCCTCCCACCACATTTCCAAGGGCAAAATATCCAGAGCCCCAGTCCTCAACCTTTCCCCCCAGTTTTCTTTTGTTATTCTCCCTGCTCCACACTGTGGAGGATCCTAATTACAGCCAACCATATTGTTTACTAATAAAGAGCTTCCACTCCCTCCTTAACCCAGAGCTCAGCAGGCACCTCAGAGCCACACACGCAGCCTGGTCAAAGATAAAAGTTTTATTTCCAGTAGATTCCATTTAACTATGATTTGAACTGCTGCTACCTGCACTGAACTGTCTCCAAAACAGACGCAGTCCCTGATTTCATGAGCTCACAGCTGATGAGGAAACAGACCCCTCACCACGAGGCAGTCAGGGAGGCAGATGTGGTTAAGAGTCAGACTGAGGGAAGCGTGGCCCAGATTCAGACACACCGAGAGACTTCCTGTGGGAAGTGGGGCTTGGCTGAGCCCTGACAGGCAGGGGAAAGGTGGAGAGCACAGGAGGCGTGGAGGCCGGGAGGTGAGAGAGCACAGGGCACGCTTCTGGAAGTCCCCAGGGAAGGGCAGGTGGGGGACGAAAGGGACCGGAGGAGCCTTGACGGCCAAGGTGCAGCCAAGGTGCGACACCAGACTTCCACCATTGAAAGATTTGGGCAGAGGTGACGGGATCCCACTGGCTGCTGAGCGAGGAACAAATGCTGTGGCTGAAAGGCCCCTGTACACAGCAAGGCAGTGTGCATTTTTATTATTACTAAAGGCAAATTCCTTGACTTCCCCTATTTTATAATTCAGGGTTTCCAGGAATCAGAACAGATCTGCAAGTAGGATATGTAAATGCAAACAAATCAATTTAAGTCCACAGGGTTTATACACAGTGCCCATCCATGCCATGCTCAGCCCTGGGGTGCGAAGGCGGGGAGAGGACTTGGTCCTGGACTGAGGTGGGGAATCTGTCTGGGAAAGATGATACACCCAAAGGGAGTCCTTTAGGGGGTGGAGAGGGGATTGGCAGGAAATATGAGTTACTATCCACAGAGTTTGGAAACTGGTGAAGAGGCCAGAAAATATTCATGATCAGCCACCTTTTCTCCTTGAAACAGTTCGTAAAGGTTTATTCTTGAATTCAGCTGCATCTCCCCAAAGTCTGCAAGGATAGAGGGGACCAGGGCAGTCACCTCACTAAATCACCAATTGGGAAAGCCGGGGTATCTGCAGGAGGTCCCCGCATGGCCTGTGGGGATACAGGATGATTCACTAAGACTAATGCCAGGTGGGAAAGCATGGGGAGGGCCTGGGAACAGGGGACCAGACAGCACAGCCAGAGGAAGCAGCCGCATGCGAGGCACGATCGAGGCCGGGGCAAGGCGCTGAGACCTCCTCGCCCGGCACAATGAACACTTGCTCTTATGTGTGACCAGACATTTAAAATCCGCTGGTGATATGCCACTCAATGTAACACAACGTAGAAAATACTGCGAGTAAGAGAAAAGCCACCACCATCCCACGAGGCAGAGATAACTCACTACTGTTAATTTGTAGCCTTTAGTTTTCATTTAACACACAGTGAGTGTCATGAAATGTTCTTTTACAACGTGATCGTTAAGGGCCCCATGTTGGTCCACTGTATGAATGCACCCGCTTGTAGTCAAGTCCAACTGGCACTTGGTTTGTTCCTCGTTTCTCAGTATCAGACATAGTGCTTGGCCATGAAAACACTTGCACAGTAAACTCTTGACTCCTATTTCTAGGTATAGTGTAAAGAGAAAACCCTAGAAGTAGAATTACTAGAAGGGACATTCAGCTTTTCTGCCGGTCGCATGGTAGGATGTACCCTCCCCGCCCCCACACCCTTTGGCTTTGGAAAGGTGTGGAGTGTCCAGCTGATGAAGCAACACTCACCTGGTGCAGCCCTCACCCATTGGATGCTGACGCCTGTGCAAGGATGAAAGTGTTGGTCTCACTGTTGGGGCCGAAGCAATGCTCCGCAAGGTGCTAATGAAAGGCTTCTTTGAAAGCAAGGCCTTTCTGCTCCCATAATCTGGGCTAGAGGAACGCCTGAGCAGCAAGGCTGAGTGGTGAAGAAAGGCAGGCTTTGGAGTGGGAACTGCCTGGGTTCAGATCTACCTGGGCCCTGCCCTGGGGGTGGGATGTTCCTTAGTCACACACGCTGAGCTGAGTGATCCTGACGCGCAGCTCAGGACTCAGACCGGGTCAGACAGTGGTCAGGAAGGTCTGATGGCAAAGGCGGAGTGGAGACAGAGCGTGGATGCTTCAGTCGGAAGAAACAGCACATGCAGAGGCCCCAGGGCAGGCACAAATGAGTGAGGCATCTTAAAAGTCTGGTACAGCCGTGGAGAAGGGATGCAGACGCTTGCAAGGGCTCAGGCCAGAACTTTGGTGTTCCCCTCCGGGGTTATGGGCATTTTCAACCAGGGAGTGACATCTGATCAAGTAGCCATCCCCGGCCCTGGGGAGTTGAGACCTCCAGCAGACACAAATTCCAGTTTAGCTGTTCAGCCCATCAGCTCCCCAGGCCAGGACGGAAGGCGACATCTGGGGGAATCCCACTGTATAAACTACACACCCCTTACCCTGGCCCAGGTGGCCACATCCCCATAGGCAGGGGCTCACTCTGTGCCAGGCTCTGTGCCCAGAACTGCACCTGGCCTCACATTCAGTCCCCGCAACAGCCCTGTTAGCTATAGAACTATGACTCATTTTCCAGATGGGGAAACCAAGTCAGTCCTCACTAGGTCAAAGTCACCTGCCTACTGGCACTCAGCCGACTGAACACCTTAGACCACAGCCCTTCTTTAATCACAATGCTAAAAGTAATATCGTCAAATAATCCCACCCGTAAGAATGCACAATTATACACACCATGTGCAGGACCTTTAAGTACATCTAATTTCAGGTACACAAACCAAAGGTAGGACCTGACTAGTTTGCATTCTGCCACCACGTGTGTTCTGGCCTTTGCTGCAAGTACTCCATAGCCTGGCCTTGCCCAGCCCTGTGGGAAACATCTATATCTTGTCCAAAAGCTGACACCTGCCCACTCCCTTAAAGGTTTCTGATGAGAAGAGTGGAAAAGACCAGGCAGAGGTGTCTCATTCTGAAGGACCATTATTGGATCTCTGCCCCCTTGCAACTTCTAAAAATCAGAAAATTCCCGACCCTGTACTGACAGTGCATTACAGAAACAATCCCTGCTTTTGTTCACATCCAGAGTGGGGCGTGGTCATCCATCTGGCATAGGGGCAGCAAGCCCAGATAAATGCGTCTCTATCAGGGCTAGAAGGCAACCAGGGCAGGAAGAACGTGGTAAATAGAACATCAGCAGATCTCAAGAGTTCATGGCCAACTGTCACAAGTCAACTATTAATAAGCCCTGAGTTACTGTCTTAATTAGCTATGAGTACCTTCCCATCCCAACGGCCACCCCTTCCTTCCTGGACCACTACTGAAGCAGCCAGGCATGGCCTCATACTCTTCTCAGGGGATAGGCATGCTTCAACTTAGCACCTGACAAAGTCCCTGGCCTGAAGCTCCTGTGAGCAGGGAAGTGTCTCCCAACCATCTCCATATAATCCCCAAAGAACCCAAGACCTTCTCTTCCACAGAATAACTAATAGCCACTGTTTACCAAGTGCCTAGCACTAGCGAAGCATGGCTTTGGGTGCTTTATGGACCCCATCACATTTAATCCTTACAGTAATTCAATGCAGTGATATTAGTCCTATCGTGAAGACGAAAAAACTGAGGCTCGGAGTAATTAGGTGATTTACCTACAGTCCCACACGTCAGGAGGGCAGAGATCCTGTGTGCATTGAACCCATTACTGTGTCCCCAGTACACCCTTTAGGCTCAAATACATGTTGTGAAAAGGTTGTATCATTTATAGATGTGATAGATGATGTAATATCGCCTCTAGAAAGAGGCTGGGGCACCAACTCACTGAACTTGCATTACCTTCCCTGACTCCCAAAGACCCCCTTTGAAGTTGGTCTCATTGCAAAAGGCCTTGCTCCACGTTTGTGTCCACCCATCCCTCCATTGCATTCTCTACCTGTTCTGTTCTTGGACCACTTCTGATTTTATTCCAGTGGACAATGAGCACAGGGTATGGTGGGCGTTGGGGTAGAAAACAAACATTGATTGAGGACCCACTATACCCAGCACAGCAAAGATGTATTTTCTATTCCCTCCATTTTCCACCTGTGCGTAGCTTACTGCCTATAGTTTCTTACTCAACTAACGCAAAATTGTTTTTTTCTAATTAAGCTTGCAGGTGGAAGGTGGTCTTTGCTACCACTAAAGTTTGCATTTCTGAAACATTCTAAATAAAACCAGTGGTCAGGCCCCACAGATGCAGGCTACTGTCACCACCCTAACCAGCTGTAAAAGCGGGCTCTGCTTTCTAATAATAGCAAGGTAAAAAGTAGGGCTTCTCTTGCTGTCCAGAGAGGAATCTTATGTCCACTAATAGAAAGTACTAGCTGATCTTGTATTTTAATGTAAGCAAAGGAAAGAGGAATTCCCTTACTGCAGCGTCTGCTTAATGAGAATCTTCCAGTCGAGTCCTTTCAGATCTATTTGCTTAAAATCTGAACCAGATTTACTCTCAGTATTTGGATTGAGAAGGGAACCAAGTCGCCATAACTTACGACTCCAAGTTCCTTCTGCCCCCTATAAACTATATTAAGGGAGAGTATAGCCTACTGGTGAGGAGTAAGGATGCTTTAGACATCTGAATCCCAGAGCTGCCGATTCCTCGTTGTGCCCTCAGCCAAACTACCTGATTTCCAAGCCTGAGAATCTCAAAAATAAGGATGGTAACTAGTACTTTCCGCATTGGGCTGGGTGACAAGAGGCACTCAGTAGCAATCAGCCATGCTAACATTCACAGGTTGTCTGTCATCACTTCCTCTCTGCCACCATGATGGGAAAGGTCTCTGCTGCCTCTGATCATACAGACACTTTTGAGTCCAACCCTAGTTGGGTGGCTAGACTTTTACTGAGGGGACACAAAGTAGCTCATATCAGCTGTGACAGCAGGAGGCAGTGGCAGCCTCTCTGAATCTGTTCCCAGGTCTATAAAATGGGGATGTAAGATAAGCCACCTCGAAGAGTAGCTGTGAAGATAGAGACGATGGCACTCAGCACTCATACACAGGCTCTTAGAAATAAGGAGAAACTGCAGAGAGCGTGGGATAGAAGAAATCCATGGGCAACATGACACGCAATATCCTGGGGGAATCAACAGGAAAAACGAAGGGTCTACTGAGGTTAGGAGGCAAGAACCTGACAGAGAGTGCTCCTCTCAGCAGCCAGCAGTGCTTCGCTCAGAGCTGTTTTATCATTCCTCCCTTGGGGAGGGAGAAGGAACAAGCAAACAAGGAAAACCCAATTTTTCAAATCCTGTGCTCCCAAGACTGAAACCTCCACCGTATCCTTTTCAGGTCGTGGCCAGAAGGCTTGTATTCAGTGCCTTGCTCCTGCTCACCGCTCACTGTCCTCTCCTGGATAGCTCTCATTTTCCAAGTACCGTTGATCCTTAAACAATGTGGGGATTGGGGTGCTGACCCACACACAGTAGAAAATCCACATAAGATTTTGGTTAGCCTTCTCCATCTGTGGTTGGTTGAATCTGCAGATGCGAAAGCCACGGATACGGAGGGCCAACTATATTTATTGAAAAAAATGCATGGATAAATGCACCTGTGAATTTCAAACTCGTGTTGTTCAATGGTCGCCAGTAAGTATTTCACATTCATCAGCCCGTTCTGAATCGCCTCCCTGTGCGGTAGGGCCTTTGGCTGGTCCATCCTATGGATGAGAACCTGAGGCCCAGAGATGCAGTCACAGGGTCACGATGACACTAACAGAGCTGGGAGCTGACCCTGAAGTCGACGGGCACCAAGAAGTTAATTCAGAGCACAGAGCACACAGGAGGCGGGAAAATGTCTGTGGGAAGAAGGAGCAGGTGCCTCTTTTCCTGTTTGAATGACAGGAAATGTGCTAGTGGCATCCAAATTCTAATGGCTCTTTTCAAATTTCTGCAAAAAGTCCATTTGTTCTGAGAGTCAAATCCTCTTGAGGCAGGTATCCCTGATCCTGCTCCAGGCACCATGCAAGCCACGGAGGAGCCAGTACCGGCCCCCGGAGGGCGAGGCTAATGGTCACGGTCAGCAGGTTCCTTTTTTCTAAATAGTGCAAGACATGCTTCCTGGCGATGCTCCCTCCTCACCCTGGATATTCTCTCCTTCTTAAAGGGAGAGCCCTCAGAAAACTGTGCACGCAACAGGAAAGATCATCTAGAATAATGAACCACCACACTCTTAAAACAAAACATTTTATTTGAGGCAGAAATTCTAAGGTACAAAAACAACATTTTGCAAATGTCAGCTGTGATCTACTGTCACCTATTTAGAGTTATGTACAAATCGAAAAAGACATTTTTCAATGTAAAAATACAGCACACTGCTACAGTCTGTCAGTGCTCACTATTCCACCAAAGCCCACAAAGGACAAACTTAAAGATGAAACAAAGACCGTGGCAATAACCACCGTGTCCCCCAGGCTTTCCCCTCCAGAACATGACAACAGGGAGCTTCTATGGTGGGGGAAAAACAGTGAAAATAGAAGTTACCTAATCTCTAAATGAACACATTTGGGTTTTACAAAAGTTTTTGCTCTGTCCAGACTATGTTTTTTTCTTGAGACAAAAAATAGAAAAAAAGTAACTTTTTAAAAAATAACAGACAATTACACATTTGTAGAATCCAAAGGTTTGTTGTTGTTTTTTCTTTTGTCTGATGAATGGAGCAACCAGCGTTGTCTACAGCACATACAATCAAAAGATTGCTTCTTTGAATCTTCTCAACTGAAATTTCATTTGACATAAACATCAGACATACAGTGTAATGGTTTGCTTTTGTCAGACTTCTGATTGTGTGAAACATAGAGCTTGGTCAATTCAGAGCCACGGCTGCAGCCCTTTAGAACAGGAGAAAGCTCCCTGAGGAGTCTGTGGTCCCAGCTGAGTTTTGCAGGGGAACCAAAGAGCAGGAGGGAAGACAACTGACAAAATTCCCAAGAGCTCTTTGCAAATTAGCCCTTGGCAACTGCTGTCTTATCTCACGAGTGGTTAAACTGAAGCCCGCACCATTTAATAATACTGAGTGATGAATTAAAGATGGTATCTCGAGATATAAAAATAGCATGCAAAATTGGAAGGGATAGCTGCCACTCAGGAGGTCAGAGCTGGTCCTGAAGAGCATCTTGAAGAAACTCAGGAATGACATTAAACACATCAGGAATAAGCACCGAGTGTTGGTCACGAGGTGGGGGAAGCCATGCACGATAGAGGACTATTGCCAAGAAAATCATGTGGCAATCAAAAAATCCTCAAAATGAACATAGGTGAGATGTCATTTTTCCAAAGTGCCATTCTATTTTTAAGTAGCAAGAGAAGCAGGGCACATGAGAATTTCCCTGTAATCCCCATCCTGAGCGTGGCCTGCACAAAGCACCAACGTGAATAAGGCACCACATTCTACTTGGGCATCTAAGCTGAGTGTGAAACTGAGAAACAGAATAGCAGTGAAAATTATTAAGCCCTTGGAAACCAAGAGCTATGGAGAATGGTTTAAGTAGGTGGGATTATTATCACTGAAATAAAAACACCAGGGAGATGACTTCACCGTGGTTTTCAAATACAGGGAAGGTGACCAGCTGTTCTTTCCCCACTACACAACGAACAAAAGAAGGCCGGTTTGAATTTCTATAAGGAAGACATACAAAGAACTATCTGATCAGCAGGATAGGTTACAGAATCTCCTTCGCTGAAAATCCAGCATCCCATCTACAGCCATATGTCTGAAATAATTCAGGCGCAGCCCTGACACTGGGGGAACATGCTAGATAATCCAAACTTTCTCCCACCCCCAAAACTCTGAAATCGGAATCAGAGCTATTGGCTTACAGTCAGACTTCCTTTTGTTTATTTTCACCCTGAGCCTGGAAAGGAGGTGGTATAGCAAGGGTGTGAGGACTCCTGATATCTCAGTATGAGGAAAAGTTTTTCTCCAGCATATGATTTCACACCTTCAAAACAGATTCCATTCACAGATCCATTTAAAACAGAAGACAATGCAAAGACCTGGCCCTAGGGGACACTCAAGGATTCCTTGCCCTATCCCCACAAAGCCTGCTTTTCCTTATTAAGTCTTGGCCTATGCTCAGAATCACACATGATCTAAAAAGGTTTAAGCCAAGAGCTAAAACTATAAATAAAGTCCTTCAGGTTGTGGAGTATAAGTGGAAATTGTCCCAAGTGTCTTATTTTTTTTTAAACTGGGGAGAACAGAAATCTGATTTTAAAATTAACAACTGGCTTGCCTTTCTCTTAAGACACCATGAAATGTAAAGAAGCAATCAAAACATTTCAAATACATTCACAATCATATCAGATTTCTCTGGGGGAACAATGGGAGAGAGAAAGCAGCAGTTCAGCTACTGGCTGCACTGAGCAAGAGCATTTTCTGGTGGCACCGGGCATCTGTATTTACCATGGACGCCTTTCATTTCAAATCTTGTAAAGCAGAGGTGGCAAACTGGAAGCCAGGAGGCCAAATCAGGTCCACCCATGTGTTCTGTTGGGCCTGAATGCACTGAATTTTTTTTTTTTTTAATTTAGTTGACAATACTAACCAAGTCAGAATTTTTCATGTAAAACTCCAGGTTCTCAGCTTCTCTGGAAAGATGGGAAGATGAGGGAACACTGTGTGAGGCCACAGCTGGCTGGAGTAGCAGCCCCCTGCACGTAGGACGGACCACTTCAGTTTGCCACAGGCCCACTGTCTCCCTGACACTGAAAGGATAATGGATAATCACACCTACTTATCATTATACCTGGCCAGCCACACTGGTGCCCCCTGCAGACATACCATCTGTTAAAAAGAGTAGCCATTTTCACCAACAATATGAAATAGAGAAGGCTAACAACTTTCACATTGGCCTTGCCGCCTCTCTCCAATAAACACACGAAGAGTAATTCCTACCTCTTTAAGAGAGCCAAATTAGTGTTTAGGTGGTTGGAGACTGCAGGGTTTTCTCTCTTTGGGGAGGAGGGTGTGTCATGTCTTTTCCAGGAAGAAAACAGCTTTCATTTTTCTTCCTCGTTTCTTTTAAAGGAACAGATGCTCAACGCTGGAGGGGGAAAAGCTCTGAAAATCATATAAGCCCACATTTTTAGAGGGATGGGTTTCCTGTTTATTTGTGCTTAAGTCAGGGAACATGAGACCCGGGTCAGTTAAAAAACAACAACAAGGCATTTGTGGCTATGAAGTAGTAAAACTAAACTTTGAGAAACATACGTGAACTTACATTACTGCACATTGATTTCAATGATGTCATTGTTGCTAAGGACATTTTTTTGAACTTCTGATCTGGAACTATCTTCAGCTACTACCGGTTCTAATGGATCAACCAAAAACTCTGTCTCATGACTTTATGGACCCATCTCATTTTTGGCTCAAAATACTACTACCTGGCTGGGTCACCCACCTGAGTACCTGGGCCTGGACCTGAATGACTCCTGATTCTTTCAGAGATCAGTGTGGCTCAAAGGCCCAGGACTTGGCCCTCTCGAGTACCTTCCCCACTGTGTGGCTGGGCTGGGCCCATCCAGGTAGTTCCTTTCGCTTTTAGCTGACCTGAGAGAAGAGCACACCTTGACCTGGGCTTTCACCTCCCTGATCACTCTCCTGGCATAGATGACTGTGTCAGATGCTCAGTCCTTTTTCTGTAGGGCATTGGTGAGTTAGGATAAACAACTAGCTCCCTACCTTTACCTACCTGCAGGTTACCTGGTTACCTGGAACCTGGGACTTATCCCTGTTCTTGTGTCTAGAGGACACCATCTAACTTAGCTACACAAGCCTTTGACTCTCAGGATCATAGACTTATTGAGAGCATCCATATATTCTACTTCTTTTTCCCCAATGTCTAAAAGCCTGTGACTTACAGAACCTTTATCTAAATTCTGTCTTATCATTTCCACTGCCTGGAACAATGTATAAGTAAACAAAAAAAAAAAACAAAACGAGATTTTCTTAAAACAGATGTTTTGCTTTAATCTACAAGGCAGCTATTCCCATTTCCAACAGGAGATGGGAAAGGTGGGGGGGGGGAAAAGGTGAAACTAATAAGGCAAAACCAGGAAGCTGGCCTTCTCAGCTTATTCTGAGTTAGGCATTCACGCTGTCGTTTCATTACTTGGTACAACAGTTGGATTTTGTTGAACACCATAAACATTAGTATTTCAAAATAAGTATCCAAACCCTCATACCAAGCTAAAAAATTACCTGATTTGTGGACTAGCGCCTTTCTTCCCTTCCATTTTCATAGTAAGTGAGTTCATTTATCAAGCTCTCTGCCCAAGCTCACGAAGTCCAGTTGATGTTCCCCCGCCCCAGTCCTCCATGCCCTTCCTGGGGCCACTTTCCCAGAGATGCCTCATTTCACACGCAAAGATGAATATCTATCCTAAAAGTGGCTCCTAATGTAATGGTTCCTTTGGGGCATGCACCATTTCTTGGCCTTGATAAGAAATCTCTCTGATAATGTTCCAAAGTGAATTTGCATATATTGGCAAGTTTGGAGTGGCTCAGTCTCCTTCCCAGAATGTATGTCGAGGATGGAATGACAGGACAGTCACTATGAGCAGGGACTCTGCTCGTCCGTAATCCACAGTGACAACATGGAACGTCTCTTTTCCAACAAGATGCCTGGTTTTACAGAGGAGGCAGCTTTGCTGCTCACTTGTCTTTCCCTCAGAGCAGCTGCAGGAAACTCGATGCCAGAGAACAGACGAGCACGTTCTTCTCCCAAGAAGCTGCCAGCTGCCTTTACAGAGCAGGGAGTGTGGCATTTGCATCAAAAATACACACAAACCTCTTCTTTCCAGGAGGGGTGTAAACATTCCCTTCCCCACCTGCCCAGCATGTGCCTGGAAGGAGAAGCCCTGCCCCCTCCCAGCTCCCACTTCCCACCTCTCCTCGGGATGTTTCTCAGTGTCCCCCGTAACATTGGTCCTATTTGCGGGAGGAGTCAAACCACGGTCCCCGGTGTGAGTGCCAAATTCAACAGCACATATAAAAAAGGTAGGAGAAGATGCCCACATCCCCTCATGGGTATGGGGGAGAGAAGGGAACAACCATTTTCCCTTTGGAAACAGAAATTCTGTGGGGAAGTCATTCGTAAAAACAGAACATTTACTTTTCCTTTTAAAGCAACTTCTTTCCTCCTAACGTCTAAATACCTGTGTGTGATACAATGGAACACAAAAGACAAACCTTTCGTTGGGACAGAACAACAGAAACACAAAATGAAACATGATTCACAGGCTGGGCTGTGGGGGAGTGCTTTACAACTCAGGATTTAATGATTTCCGGTCCCACGTCTTCTTTAGACACTATTCGGAGAGCACATTCATCTTTGTGACAGTCCCCTTGTTTTCACCTTCTTAAAAAGAGGTTTGTCATCAGTCTAAACCAGTCCAGCAGATTAACCGGCCACCACCTCCACACACTGCCGTATTTCAGTGGGTTCTGGTCCCTCACATTCTGGACACAGCGTCCGACCAGAGGCCAACCAAGGCGTGACCTGCAAATTCCAACACTACAGTCCAGCTGTGTACCAGTCTCTCAAACTTCCAGGCACCAACATCCAAGATACAGCTCAGTAAGTGTAACCCAGGGAAGCTTGGCAGGCAGAGCTGGCTCTCGCATGATGTCTACTTACACCAACAGGAGGCCCTGGGTGCTGAGCTCTGGTGCCTTTGCATATTGACCCATCTCGGAAAAAATGGTCTAGACAGTCAGCCTGGCCCTGTAGCCCCCACTTCATCCAGCCATGCTTTCCCCCAATACATAAAGACTCGTTCTGTGAGCGATGATTGTATATTCAGTCACCTTCTTGACCTTGACTTAGAGATTTTTTCGCACCCACGACCATCCTAAGTTGCACACCCGAAAGGAACGTCATCTGGAAGGAGAAGCCCTGCCCCCTCCCATCTCCCACTTCCCACCTCTCCTCAGGATGTTTCTCAGCGTCTGGAACAACATGGATTCCACATAGACTGGCACTTGATTTCTGTGGCTGCAATAGTATTAAAAGTGCTTTCTCTATGAAGCATTTCAAATCAAAGTAGCCAACAGTGAAGAGGCAAAGTTTACGGAGATAAATTAAGTCTGAAGGATCAGTGCAGGTATTTTTCTATTTCTTTACATGTTTTCTCCCTACCTCCCAGAACTGGCACTAATCCAAGGTCTGACCTAACACGGCAAGCTTTTGTCAGATCTTATGGACATGCCTTTCAGAGCTCCATATGGTTTTAGAAAACTGGAGACTTGCCAAGATATCTGGTAGAGGGTAGGGACGAGGAGAGGAAGTACTGGCACGAATTTCACTCAGAATATCCTTGTAGGAGACCTCAGCTGCAAGTGGGCCACGCAACCAGAGAGATGAGCTGGGGAACCAGAGAGAGGAGGCAGCTAAAGTGGCAATGCTTAGACTCTTCCGTTTCGTTACAAAGGGACGACCGTGTGGAGTTCACCAGTGTAGCTGCAGCAACCAGGTTCTGCTTTACACGCCCCAGAGGTGAGGAGCTTGGACGGGAGGGCAGGAGGGTCTTCCTCACCTAAGGAAAGAAAAGAGGACGGAGCCACAGGTCATTGCGACTCACTAGGCCGGCACTCAGGCCAGAACATGGCAGGAGCTGGGTTTAGACTACGGGCTTTGCCCAAGTGAGGCAGACACCCCAACCAGCTCGAGATGGGGCCCTCTCGTGCTGTTATCAGGTTTTAGTTCCCTGAGCTGAAGGTCAGGGGTTTGCATGCAAAACTCCAACTAGTCACAAGCACAGTAAGGACATCCTGACACAATGTCCTCCATGGGTTCCCTGGGAAGCAGGGCCTCCTACAGAGCCCTACCTGGAGCCTGAGCTGAGCTATTATGGAGAGAATACTGCACCTGTGAACCCCAGGTTCACTAGATGCCGCTTTAAAGACATTGGCAGGGTCAGGGATAGAGAACATTGCACATCCCAACAAAGATACAGGTCCATAGACCCAATGCCTTGGGACCCAAAGCATTTTGGTATTCAGATGTTGTTGGAGTTAAGGAAGGTGCCATAACGCACACACTGTATATTACACAACATGGACCTGGGCAGCTCACTATCCTTTAGCATCAGCTCACACATGTGAACACTCCCATTACGTGGATAAACTGAGATTAGCAAGGGCGTTGTGACCTCCCATCAGGTTTCACTGCCAAATAAGTCTGCACAGATTTCAGAATTATGAAGAAAGGCTGTGGCCTGCAATGGAACCCACCCACCGGCACTCTGGGCAACCCGCCTTACCCAGGCCTGAGGAGGACGACACGCTCTCTGTTAGCGAGGACGTTTCTGTTTGGTCCACTGCGAGCCCTTCCATCAGGGGCAGAGACAGCTCGGAGGAGGGCACGGATGAGTCGTAGATGCCGGAGTCCCGTGGCATGCCCAAGGGGCTGACAGCTTTCCCCGCGTGCAGCAGGGGCTGCAGGACCGAGCTGCCTCCCGGGCTGGGCCCGGCTTCCATGTCTTCATCCAAGCCGAGCTGCTGACTCTCCAAGTGTGAGTCGGCCGCTGCCCCCGGGACGGCTGCCTCGGCCTTGAGGCAGAAATCACTCTCAGGCCCTGGTTTGCACATGACATCATTCAAAACCAAGCCTGAGTCAAACTTCTCCAGGACTGGCTCCTGGTAGTGGAGTGAGGGAGGATGGAAGGGAACGAACTGCTTCTCAAACCAGTCGGGCTCCTCGTCGATAAACTGGTGCATATTGCAAATGGCGACGTACAGGGACCGGCCCGACTTGCTCCGGAAGTAGTTCCTCCTGCTGATGTGTCCAAGGTGCGGCCCAGGCTCTGGGAGGCCGTGGTCTCGGGAATGCAGGTGGGAGCACAGCTGTGGAAGGTTGTCCATGAGTTTGTACTTGGTGCTCAGGTCCAGGATGCCAGGAACATCTCCCTCGCAGGAATAATCGAAGTAGACGGCGATGAACTTGCTGAGTGCCGTCGATGAGCTCTGCTTGGCCTGGCGGAGCTTTTCGGCGATGGCTGACACAGCCACCAGGAAGAGCTCCCCTTTCCCCGAGCCTCGGCCGCCTCCTTTGTGCTTGCAGTTCTTCTTGTCCACAAAGTACTTCATGCCTTTGGAACACACCACGATGATGAACTGGGACTCGTGGATCTTCTGGATGACCCATTCTCTCTGCCCTTCTCTGCAGAGGCTGAAGTCTTCCCACAGGTCCAGAGCCACCTGGAAAGAGAACACGGACCCTCACTCACCTTTCCAAGCCTGGAGGGTTGAGTAACAAGAACGAGAATGTTACAAAACGGGCATATCATCTCTCCCGTAATCATTATTAGCACAGCTACGGGGAGCTCCAGGTTCCCGGCTCTGAGGGACAGCTAACAGTCCATGGGTGACAGGGGTCACACACGAGGCCCTCTGCATCATGCCCTCATTTCAGCATAACGTGGGATCATTACCACTCCCATCCTACAAGTGAAGAGAGATGCACAGCACTGTAGCAACCTGCCTAAGTCACACATCACACCCGAGGCCCTGAAGGTACTTGTGCAGAGCACAGAAAATGGAGGCACTGAGGTTGGTCTGTCTGATGAGTAAGGCTGCCTGGATGGAGGGACAGGTCTCGGAGACAAAGCTGGGAGGTGACGATAGAAGAACATGAGTGAGGGACCACAACGCGGGTTGGGAAATTGGGCTCAGGTCTGGGTGCCAGAGTCGCCCACAATGCTGGCTGACTCATGTCCAGAAAGTGTGACTGACAAAGAGGAGCTCCCCAGCCACTCTGAAAGCCCCGGTTCAGCCATGCTGTTTATCAGCCGGTCAGTGGCTGGAGAAGAGGGTAGTAACCTGCAGTAACATCCGAGTAAGCCAACTTCCTTGGAATGACCAGCACCTTCCACCATGACTTCACCGAGGTCGACAGGGTTACATCCCTAAAGGGCTTTAACTAAACGCCAGGGGGGTCTGATAGGGAGTTTGGGGGTAAGGGGCAAGGGAAGAAAAAAAGGCCCCCTCAGATGGCTGCATCTTCCAGAACATTTTCATCTGATTCTGCTGAAATCATCTCTTGGCAATTATATCGGCTTGTTCCCTTCTGTAGTTCAGAAACTAATTCCCAATGGGCATGCCCAAACATGGAAGCCGCGGTCCATTAAGGGGAAAAGGGGTCTCAAATGACTGTCTACGTCTTCTGCTCCAAAGTATTACCAAAGGGAAGAAAGACCCAACATCCATCCACTTGCTGAAAATAATCCTGAATTGTCTTACACTTGCCCTCATTCTTCCTAACACTATACATCCTAAAAATTAATTGGGATTATATACCAAGCATTGTTTTAAAATGTTCCTATCTTTGATCCAGCAATTCCATTTCTAGGCACCTGTCTTTGGAAAAATCATCAGAAATGAGGCAAAGCTGAACTACTAACACATTTACCAATTCGAAATAACATTAGGGATCAGGTGGCTATTCAAAATTACAGTTTAAATAAAACTGCTAATTGTGTAAAAAGTTACTAAAGAGACAGAAAAAGTAATTCCAATCCACCCAAAATGAAAAGCTGTATGCATGAGTTCATCTATGTAGAAAAAGACTGGAAGAAAATATACCAAATAGTAACCATGGTTCCTCTTTTCTCTAGGTTGAGATTACAGGCCAATTTTTGTCATCCTTTTCTAGTTTCCAAATTTCCTACAGTGTTACACACACAATTGGAAGACTTTTTCCCCCTGAGGCTACCTACAAGCAGAGCGAACTGGGTTGTCTGTATCTGAAGACAGCGTGTGGCCCCCGCTGGAGTTTGCAGTTGTTTTTCAGTGTCTGTGCTGATAGGCCAACCTCTCCACCTTCAAACACTGGGGAACCAGGCCAGCCATGTAAATACGTATTATGGACACTAGAGAGCAGCCTCACCACGCGGAGAGATTCTGAGAAATCCACCAGCAGGCAGCTTCAAAGCACAAACAACCCAACTACACAATTATTGCACAATTCTTGCATTTGTAAGAAAAAGTGTGCCCTCAATGAGAGCTTCGGAATTCATTGTAAAATTAACACCACAATATTATAGAAAAGCTACATATTAATAGCTTAACTCGAGAACAGGTTAGAAACCCAGAGAGATCATGTGAGCACTTGACACATTATTTTCCTTTTTTATTAGGTTGGTGCAAAAGTAATTGTGGTTTTTGCAATTATTTTTAACCTTTTAAACTGCAATTACTTTTGCACCAACCTAACAGCAAAGATTTCCCCCAAAGAACTGTCAAACCCACTGCTTTCCTGGCCATTCTTTCTTTGACTCTCCAGTGCTCACCAGGATATGCTGAGTGCCCACCTTCCCTCACCCCCACTACAGGCTCCCAGGGCCGCTGCCATTTCCCCCATGCAACTTCCTACCAGGTGGGAGTGACTCCAGGCTTTTGAGCAGGAGTGAGTCAGGTTTAGAACTGAGTATCAAGAAACACTTAGTGCCGCTGCTGGGTAGGAAAGACTGAAAGAAGAGTGCAAGGCTGACCCGTTTGGAAGCCAGAAATGGCTGGAGGCCAGGTGTCACGGAAGGAGGCCCGGAGGCAAGCACAAGGCAGCGAGGACAGAGGGCAGACTATGTGTCCCACCCAAGGTAAGAGAGGAGACTGGATTCCTCACCTCGCAGCCACAGAAGTCCTGGAGGAAGTAGGCAAAACACTGGACGACATTCATGTGATTCTGGCCATCTTTACTGGAATAGCAGAGGAAGACCTTCGGCCGCGGCCGGAGCCTCTCTCTGGGCAGTGCTGTGGTGTAGGTGGAGGATTCAGAACTCTCTTCATCTAAATGTGAATATATATTTTCTAAATTGGAAAAAAAGATAGGATTGATACCTATGAGTAATGCTTTATCCTGTTCCCTAAGACTCGGGACCTAATGCTATCTTTGAGAAACAGCAGGTGACATATCCAGTTTCTCAACTCCACCTATCACTGAGAATGGGACAGCTGATTTCTCCAGCGGAGCAACAAGTGGCCAAAATTTGTTCTTCACCTAAAATTGACCTTGGGCCAGCCAAGCACACTGTAGGGAACACCCTAGTCAGCAGAAAGCACCCAGACCAGTTCCTGCAACCACGTGCACCAAATAGACCAATCAGCGTTGGCAGAGCAGGCCTTTAAACATAAAAGCCACCTTTTTTATTGAGGTATGATTTACAAAGGTAAAGTGCAGGGATCTTCTGCACCCATCTCAGATTTTTATCTAAGTATACACCTATGTAATCGCCACTCAGATCAAGATACGGAACACTTCCAGCTCCCCGGAAGGTTCCCTCCTGACCCGACCTTTATAAGTGATCATGCCCTACGTTCATCCTTATTCATACCTTCCGACATCCTTGGCGCTCTTGAATTTACTATCCCAAGTTTGAGAATAGAATTATGGCTGTTCTTTTAGTGGCTCCTGGGGTTAAAAGTATTTTATTTAATTCTGTGACGTACAATAGCTGGGAACTGACTACAGAAGCTATGTGGCTTCCTAGACACCCCCCTAGAGGGGTCAAGCACCCCAGTCTGCCTCTGTAGAAGACCCCAGCTCTGCCCACGGGGGGGGGGGGGGGACACACCACACAGATATACCTTGTTGCTTCTTCCGGCACATCACAGTGAAGAGCGTAGCGAATGCCGATATGACCACCAAGGGCACCGTGATGGCAACAGCTCGGATGGGCCCAGCCCACGGGGAATGCACTGGGAAATTTCAAAGGGAAGGCTTTTAAACTTAAGTAGCATAACAATTCAAAGAGAAATAATTTTCTTTTTCAACATAAGCCACATAACGGGTTCTAGGACACCTTCTCTAGTGCTGGTTTGGTGACTATAAAAGGATTTATTTTGAAGAAACAATTTAACAGTCTGCTGGGACAGTAAATACCTTTAAATGAGAATTTTGCCTAAGGAGACGCCCCCTCCCACCACCACTTCTCTTACAAGGACAACTGACTGTTTAGCTCTAGTTACACACACTCCACACTGGCTTTGATCTCCCAAGTATCAACGTTAGGGTGGAAGAAAAGTCAGAGCTGATGGAACATCCTAGAGAGAGGAGCTCATTTTGCTGTGTTTTGTTTGTGTAAACCATGATACCCTGGTCAACTGTAGTCCACAGCCAACATGTCAAACAAATGAAAAAAATTCTTACCTGGCTTTAAGGCATAATGCATCACTTTTCTTGTTGTATTAGTGTCATCCACCAGCTGCAAAACAGAGGATGCTGTATTATTATTTTTTTTCAAGTGATGGTATGGCAACGGAGTTCATTCTTTTTCCATCTGTGGGCAGTGTGGGACAGGACGACGGAGAATGGGAAAACAGAGCTGCTGCCTGTCATCATTTCCAAGCTGAGACCAGACATTAATAGTCAGATACATCTCTGCTTTACCAGCTCTAAACTCTCAGCTTCATCACGTTTCCTTTCATGAATCAAAGGTTTTTCATTCGATGATGAAATCTGCTAGTGAGTTCCACGTTCTAACAATTTTCAGTAGACATGGCATCTTAGCACTGATTGTACTCAGCCTCGTAATGCTTTCAGAGGGTGTGTCTGTTCAAAACCACATATTGCTACCGAGTAATGCAAGAACTAGATGTTTCTACCAAAATGTTAAGACAGGTTGGTTGTCTTCAAATAGGAAGGCTATGGACAGATTTTTAATTTCCCTTTCTAGTTTTCTTTTACTCCTAATTTTGTAGTAGTTTGGATACTGGGAAAGAAATCTACAGAAAGAAAAAATATATCATGTACATGCTTTTTAAGTGGTACTTAGGACTCACGTACATTTATACAAAAGAATGTCAGCAGAAACCTAGAGAAGCGTAGGCATATATAATGGGTATAACTTTTGCTTCACTGTTTTATTACTAAAAACTTTTTAGAAACTAAAATTTTTTCAATATATCTTTGTAAGTATGAAGGAATACTATATAGAAATTTTAAATCATGGTTATAGGGGCTTTATGGTCACATAAAAATATTTATTTGAGATATTAATGAAGAAAAATCAAAGATGAATTTTATATAAACTTTTTTAAAAGCATGTTAAAGACCATGTAAAAATATAAGTGTACACACCTTCAATGGCCTGAAATTTAAATGTTGTAAACAGCTGGAATTATAAATGAACTGGATTCATTCTGTAGAATTACTAACAGGGCTTTCTTGAGTTATACATACCTCAATTACATAGTCCCCTGGAGATACATTTTGAAGGAGGCAGCTGGTTGTCTCTGTATTTTGCTCCTGCAAAGAAACAAACAACTTTTAAAACTTGCTTCTTGGATAAGGTAATCAGGACCCCTCTCTTTCCCCAGAGCAGAAAGCAACTGTATTTATCTGCCATGTTATCTGAACTTCACTTTTACAGAAGGCCCAGGGGAGTCCATATTGTATACTTAGCTGATGGTGGCGCCCTCAGCAGGAACATTTGATTTGAAGACAAAGAAACTATGTATTTAGAATACCCTTTACTTAATAAAAGGGTGGAGAAAGAAATTACCTATCTGTGTTGGTACGTATTTTATTTGCCATAATTTTAACTTGAGCAGAAAGTCAATGATAGAGGAGAACCAGCAGGAAAGCAAAGCTCAGCACCCACAGGAACCTGCCCAGGAAGGCACTGGAGTCTTCCATCACCACTAAAAACCTCTCTTGTGCTTCTAGGGGGTGATCTAGCAGACCTGTAAACTTCCACAGAATGTTTTACACGTCCTCTCACCACCTCCAGTTTAAGAACTTGGTTACTACGATTCTACTTAACCTTGGCCTATGTGTAACATCAGCAGCCACTGAAATGCTAGTGGAGTGGCTCCTAGATGTGGTTTTTCCACTTACTAGTTGTGTGACCTTGAGCAAGCCAGGTGTCCTCCTTAAGCCTCAGGTTCCCTATCTGTAAAGTGAGGACGACAGCAGCCTCTGTTTCACAGGGTTATAAGGTGAGCATAAAGCTTGTTGATTGGTACACAGTGAGCACTTGAGTAATGTTTGAAATGCAGAACAACAAACTAGAAATACTTAATTATTTTGGGTTCTTGGTAATATTTTTACCAGACTACATCATCTAATGCTCACATTGAACCATCCTAATTCCAGAGACACGGGGGTCACTTTAAAACGTAGGGTTCCTTTATATACACCTAGCGGCTCACCTGTTTACAGGTCTTTCGCTTGAATGGTCCTTCATGCTTGAGCTTATAATGAAGATAGAAGAAACGGAAGCCAAAGGTGTGTGGTGCATGGTCGAAGGATACCTGCATGTCTGAACCGTGCTGGGTGATATTCAGATTTCGAGGCTTCCAGACTGGGAGGAGAAAGGACCCGAAGTGAGTACCCACAGTCCACCCAACTCTACAAGCGTGGGGACACTTTGAGACAAGGACAGAAATACTTACACGGTTTACAGGCCAGGTTGTCAGGCTGTAACAACAGGTCACAGGCTGTTAAGAGAGATGCATTTTTTTAGTTACAGGGAAGTTCGGCATTTTCCTTGTCCAACAAGTCCATAAAATATAAATACATAGTAATGGGTGCTTCTGGGAAGAGTATAAAATCCATCAATATCAACAATGATCTTCAGTACTGTGCAGTGGTATCTTGTGAAAATTTAACTTGCACAATATGAAAATATTAGGTTGGGGCAAAAGTCGTTGTGGTGTTTGCCATTATTTTTAACCTTTTAAATCGCAATTACTTTTGCACCAACCTAATATTCATGCAGTTTATTTTATGCCAAATAAATGAAAACAGTATAAAGTCAACCAGATTTTAAAAGGTTGTCAACCATTACATAGTATGAAGGCCAGCGGCCAAGGGCAGCGGGACTGTGTTCACGCTATCGCCACATGGAGATCGGTTTGAGCCGTAAACAGAAACGACACTGGCCCCTGTCCCACTGTGGCGCGCTGGAGGCACAGGAGAACCTCGGAGCAAGCCTGTTAACTGTCTTGGGGTTATTGTAACCTTCGCTAGCATTCTAATGTAAAATCCTTTAGACAGAGTCTAAAACTGACGTCCAGGCATCTTCTAAGGAGTAGCACCAGCGCTGGAAACCAGACAGCAAGGCCAGTAGCTCTGCAACACAATGAGAGAGGCCCAACAGCTAGTCGAGTCTGCCATGTTGCTAACCCAGGGAGAACCCTCTGGAAATGTCCATACAATGCCAAGAAAACCGAAGGCAGCATCGAGGTCCCTGTGCACTGACATGGTGATAAACGACCGTCTGCCCCTGCCTCGTGTCCAGACAGACACGCTGATTCCGACAGGAAAAATTAGTGTTAACTTATGCTAGGTTTGATGTAAGCAAGCTTGTCATGAACACATTCTTTGAATCCTCTGTCTGGTTGTGGTCTGTAAGGCATCAAGAGGTGTTGTAAAATGCGCATGGTCTTTGCCCTTTAGAATTTTATTTTAATTAAGAAAATGAGACCAATTGTTATAAAATAACTGATGCATAGAAAAAAACTACAGCTTAGGGGGCAAAAAAGACAAGAAAAGAAGCAGAGTGAGAATTCTACAAAAGAGAAACACTGGCGTAGGCCAGCGTTGAGAATAACAACATCACAGAGGATGAGGACCGCAATCAGACACATAGGAGGGGATGTCGGATTGGCCTGAATGAAGACCATCCAAGGCCTGGAACGCCAGACAGAAAGACTGACCAGAAAGGGACAAGGGAACTGCTGTATGTTTCACAGTACCTGGGCACCAAGTCTGAAAGCAACAATTCCGGGAGATGAAAGGGACACCATATGCAGGACAGATGGCAAAGGCGAGCCAGACAGAAAAGGGAATCCAGCATGGTTGGTGGTGTGGACTCCGGAGTCAGACTTCTGGGGTTCAAATCCCAGCCCCTAGAAAGCCCCTTGATCTCTGTGTGTGTGTGATTCTACATGTAATGACTGAGATGGTAAGACTCAATTCTTTGTAGGGTTGTCATGGGGGTAAACTGAGTTAATATTTGGAAAGCATTTAGAACAGCTCCTGGCATATACATGTCAAATAAATAAGTAGAAAGAATAAATACACTTCTAGAAAGAGGTGATCTCAGGAATACTGCTGAATTTTCTCAATGGAATCTTGAAAACAACAGTCACTCACAAACGCTACCCTCCTGATGACAGGTCAAAGAAGGAATCACTCCAGGTTCTACTCTTCACCCCAAAATCAACTTACACTTTTTTATTCTTATTTTTTCAATCAAATGGTTTTCATATATGATTATCTAACAGCACCCTCTTACAAAAAAAAAAAAAAAATCAACCATCATGTCTACTCTAGAACAAACCAGGAATCGATGTCTCTGGTTAGATTAATACTTCCTGGGCCAAATCTTAATTCTGAAAGTTCCTTTTCTGGATGCTTTTTCTGGATGCTTTTCTCCTCACCACACCGGTTTCATATCACTATTTGGTAGGCTCTTGAATACCTCTCTGTCATTAAAAGCACAAGTCTCCCCATGGGAACCAGGAAGGAAAGACTACACTCACCTCGTGTTCTGAAGAAGAAAGGGTGATAATTGCTTTCATTTTTAATGGAAGGAAAAGGGACAATCTTCACAAAGTAATCTGTCTCAAACTTCATATTCAGGAAAGGTTGAGATTCCATTCCCTAAAAGGAAACAAAAACACAGGTGACGTTATGGAGAGATGACCCACCCCTCCACCTACCCAGGAGAGCTTCAGGCGTAACCCAGACACAGTTCCAGAGCTGGGGGACGTGTCCCGGGTACGGAGGAAGTCAGGTCTATTTTCTGGACCTGTTTCGGTTTGGGTCCCTCACTGAAAATGATGAGCAACAACGCTGTCTGTTCTTTGCCAAGGAAGCCAGAGCTTGTTAACACCGAGCCTTGAAGACGGTGGGGAGGAGCCCACGTGTGCGCCCGAGAGCGCGAAGCTACCTTGCAGCACATGGTACAGCGAGCAACCCAGGAGGTGTGTTTACCAGCGACAGGTGCTGGCGCAGCCTCACGACGTTGCCCGCCATTCTCGCCCACCTTGGCAGGCGGGGAGGGCCCCACAGCCCCTCCTTCTCCGGTTTCACAGCCTTTCAATAGACCATTCAGATCCCCCCGAACAATAGTGTGTCTTCAGGAGCACATACCCTGTGTGTGACTTACAGTTCTTTTGAAGCTACTGTTGAGCTGCTTCGGGTCCTTTAGAATCAGTTGCTGGCACTGTCTCCCCTCCGACTTCAGCTCCTCCAGTATTACCCGAAATCCTTTCAGGAATTCGATGCCTAAGCAAAGCAGAATGCTTTTATTAAAAAGTGGACCTAATTACTTTTGAGCACACTTTCCTTCCTCCAAGATTATCACCCTCTCCACCTACACAACAGAGTTAAAGGAATTCTTACTCTGGCCAGAATCTCTGAGTTTACAGAAAGGAAAACCACATGCCCTGCATTCCTCTGGTACGGGCCAGGTGATTTTCTCTGTCGTACCATTACTAATTAATTAATCTCTAATCCAGCCAGCCATTTTACAAATACCCATTTCTTCTGCGGCATTAAGGTTCAAATATTTAGACTCAAGTCACAGTTGATCATAGATGTCTGCAGTGCAATACATAATTTCTAGGTCATTAAACAGGTTGTATTCAGTTGATAATTCCCCATGCTGACTAACGAATCCCACCAAACCATGTTTCCACTTTAAGTTTTAGTACTCTATTTGCGGGCATGTTTCAATAAGCAACATACAAAATTCCCAACAAAGTGTGTGTCTGCACCCAAGGGGTTCCTAGGCTTGAGATTAAATAGCCTAGGAGAATGCCTATGTGATTTACAAAGCGGTTCTTGCTCTAATCATGCCTGAAAGGCAGACACCCAAGAGCTGCTCAGTGTGTGCTCTTCATCCAGCACTCAGAGGCACCGAGACGCCCACAGCGCTGCTGAAAGACGCCGGCCCAGCCTCCTGCCACCTGAGCTTCCCCCGCTGCACGTCCGACTAGATGCTTTCAAAAGGATTAAGCTCTGATGGCCACAAGAGCCGGTACCAGGGCTCTGTATCCCATGGAGACTGGAACGGTCCAACTGCAGCTGGAGATCCCCCAAGCCGGCCTCAATTGGCACGGTATCGATTTCGCATTCTTTCTGAACACTAGACGAGGAGACATTTTCAACCTTTCCCCTCCCAGGGCCAAAGTAATTACACAGGATGCAATTAACCAGGTGGGAAAATTATGGATGGCAAAGGCCAGGGAAACCTTTTTCTCTTTCGAATAGGTTCTCCAGTCCTGTACTTATTTGATAAAGAGCACACATTTTACGATAGAGGGTAAAGGAGCAGCAAGCAGAGCTTCATGTTTCGGGGGCTCAGAGCATACAGCATGCAGGTACTGACTCTGCCATGTTCTAGTTCAAGTGCACAGCTTCCTGTGGGTGAGAGCCAGCTGACCAACAGCCCGACAGGTCTTTGACCAGCAACTATTGAGTAGATCTCACAGAAACTTGCCTTTTGAGATCCAAAGAAAAAAGATATTTGAACAAATCATTATTTATGCTAAGATTTAATTCATGCAATGTCCCCAGAACTACTGTTTTAGCAAAAGCCAGGTGATTAATATGATTAAAGACTATACATCTCACAATTACATAAAAACTCATCAGCTGGGGTGAGAGTGGGTGGTTCTAGCCTTTCATTTTAAAAGACCTGCCTAAAAAAATCACTACACCAAGTCTGGGAGTATGGGGAGCGGTAGCAAATGTGAATCTTAAATCACAGGAACGCCTTTATCACAATACTATTAACAGCTTGTAGTAACATAATGTTTAGCAATTTTATAGGGCAGCTTCCCATAAAGGAACTTATTAACTCATTGCCATCACTTAACTCATTATATCCTCCCAACAACAATAGAAAGAAGGTATTATTATCCCCATTTTATAGATGAGCAAACTGAGGTGTAGAGATAATAAATGACTTGCTGAGGGTCATACAGGAATTAACTGGCAGAGGTAGGATTCAAACCCAGAATGCTCTTAACTCATACGCTTTTCTGTCTCCCAGGGAGTTTCCTTGAGAGACCCTCCCAGAAATGGACAGAACCTGTCCAGCCATCCCCACCCACAACCATCATGCAGGAAAAGCACAACCTTCTGTCTCACTGTTCCACATGCTGGTTTTCCTACCACCAGCTCACATCTATTACTTTCATTCGAAAGAGGGAGCCTACAGATTGTTAGGCCAACCCCTTAGCCATTTAGTCTTACGTGGAACAACCACTTTCCTTTTATCCACAGAGAATGTTTTTATCTTTAAATGTTAAGATCTTATTCTTGGAAAATCCATTGTGTTCAGACCCAGCAGTATTTACAGGGATAAGGGAGTCAGGCCCATGAGTTTGACTCGTCTGCCCTCTGTCTGCACTCACCTCTCCTGCATTCTGGTTCTTTGATTGAGAAATTCAGATTTTATTTTACTTTTTGCCTTTGCTCAGAATTTTTTACAATTCTGAGATTGGGGAGCAACGTCAAAGGACCAGGTTCTGATGATGAGAGCAATAGTCACTGTTTCTTTTAAAAAAGAGTTCTCTCTAGAAACGTGCTCTGTGTGTCTCTTCATTCTTACAACAAAGCAAGAGGCAGTCAGTCATCTACACTTCACAGGGGGAAAAGCTGGGGCTCAGTGAGGTTGGAATGCCTCTCGTGATTCTGGGTTCAAACCCAAGCCCATCTGAACAAATGGGCCCTTCCCACACCCCACACGCAACCATTACCTCCTCTTCTGTCAAAGCATTGAAGAGGACAAGCGGACTCGGTCCTAACCTGAATCTGGCCAGATAATGTGGGTTTGCTTTCTCCCATTTCTTTGTTTTAGTTTGGTTTTTTCAGCCCACACAGTTTAAATAAAAATTCAATTTGCTGCCAACATTAGAAAATGGTTGATTTTATGGTTTCTCATGAAAACTGGGATTTTCCTGAAAACTCACAAAATGTGCCAATGCTGGGCCCGCACATCTCCGTGGCCAGAGACCACTAATGCCGGATGCCAAAGCCATCATGTCCTTGAAGGGGCCACCTGTCCTCCTACTACGGCTGGGACACAGAAGCCACAACCTCAGTGACATTTTTCACCCACTCGCTAGTAGTTTTCAAACTCATGTCTCTCTCAATAATAGCCAAGGGAACAAATGACGAGCCACAGGGCACAGCATCACGCCATGCGCATGGCCAGCGCCCTGTATGCAACAAAGCAGGAAAGTGTCTGCGCCCAAGCCAACCCGCGTCACTCCCATGTCAACATCTGCCTGGCACCTGGAGGCCGTCACGTTTAGAACCTTTGCACTGGGCACTACCCACCCAGGCCACCCGGTGGACTCCACTTTGACCACTTACCGAGGGCCCCTGGGGACCAAAGAATGGTGACCGCCACTTGATCGTGGCATGCATACTGACTGATGGTGATATTCTGGGCATCGGCAATCACATGTTTCCCCACCAGGTTCAAGTACGTGGTACAGTCTACAGAGTTGGGGGAACAAGAACAGTCACATTTAAACATTTACTTTTTTATTTCCAAGTTCATAGTCTCGAATTACACAAAGCACATTTGCAGGTGGCCAAATCCATTCTGTTTAAAGACATGTGCCTCAAAAGCCCAAACATGACATCAAAGGTTGACTGTAAAATGTTGCAGTGGGATTTATTTATAGCACTACCACCACTTGAGTTAAATTCCAGGACAGTGTCAGGAAGAGTTTGTGTGTGGATCTGGCATGAACTTTTTTACTGTTATGGCATTTTACCCAAATCAATAATTATGAAATCGATTCAATCAGTTTTCAGCCTTAGAGAGTGACTGAAACAAAACAATGGCTAAATAATCTGGGGTTTGCAGAAGAAACCTAGAGGTCAAGGTGACTGGAGAAAAGGAACTAAAATGAGGATGTGAACTCCTGAGAGTCACAGCAAGACTGTTAAACAATTCAATTAGTAGCTACAAAGGATACCGACTGACTTAGTGATAAGCAAAGCACCTTCAATGTTAACTAGCGTCCTCAAAGGTAAAACTTTTGTTCCCAAACACCGTGTGTCATCAAAGACACCCACCAAATCCAGAGTCCCACCCTGCTCAAAAAACAAAACCCCCTGATTCTTTGATTTTGTCTGAGAACATTATTCACTGCCACCTGTCAACACAGCCACGACCATGTGAGCAGCTGTGCCACCTGGTATTGCTAAATACACCTTCAAAGTCTGCAAGATCCTAAAAAGCTGCCAGAAGCTTCTAGCCAGACTCAGGCTGGGATTTCTGAGAATGGCCACAGGCCCTTCTGGCCACGGACGCAGCATCCCTGGTAGACACGAACTCGTAATTCTCACGCTGTTTCATCTCCGTTTCTTTTTCAATGATTAAACTTGAAAACCATCTTTAGTCTCTGCTGCAAAAGGTCTTCAATTCCATCAACTCACCCATCACCCCTCTGAAGTCTGGGTGTTTTTCTTTGCGGTGAAGCATTCAGAGGCCTTTTCTAAGAAGCTCAGTGAGTCTGCTACATTTTCCCCCTGAAACTGTACCACACAGCTGCCATTTTTATGACTGAAAATGTTCACTGGGTATTTGAAAATTACAAAAGAAAATAAGAAAAATGTGGAAGTCATCCATAACCTCCACCACACAGAAGTAATTGCTAAATAACATCTAATGGATAGCCTTCAAAGCCTTTTAACACGTGCATAATATTCCACCTTTTTAAATGTCTTAATAAAGGACAACACACATGCACTAACATGCAGCCCTCTCTTTTAAAACTCTGCTCTCCACACTGCTTCGTGTCTGCTGTCTCCCTTGGCCTTCTCCCTTCTGTAAACTCCCTCTGCTTCAAAACCAGCCACCTCTAATTTCAATATTACTTCTCTTGAAAAGATGTTAATAATTAATAAAACTGAATTCTAGCTCTGATGAAAATACACTCTGAAACCATTCAGCTTGTGTTCTCTGGGTGCAGAAGAGAATTTTAGAATACGGAAAATCTTTTTATAAAACATCTGGTTTACTATCCACATTGTACAAATGAGGAAACTGCAGCTGGAGAGATCAGCTGGGCAGCTTAGGATTCCACTGCTGAGGGTGGAATCCGCAGCTCAGGGTCAGGACAGAAAGCAACCTCAGGTATTCAGGCAGGGTTCTCACCTTTCCATTCTTAGCACATAGCTTATTAGTAAAATAAATTCTAAATCAGAGGTATTCAGCCTGCAAAAATCCTGGCTGAGACCCGCTTCTCAATATATTAAAAAAAGAAAAAATTTTTAAAAAGATTCTATCACACTTGTAAAGTTCAAACATTTTCACTTATTGAAGTCTATACTGAAAAAGAAACCTCTGATTTAAATAGCATTAGGAGAAGATGCATGATCAAGCGCAAATCATGGGTTCTTTTTCCCTTTGTTCATTCCTGATGCCAAAATTAGCACTCTCTGAGTTTCTGTAAATACAATTATGCAAATAAAAAGCCTAAGAATTAAGAAAATGTATTACAACCTACTCAGGCATTACCCCCTCAGAGCTAAGGAAGAAATGGGAAATGCAGCCTGAAAGCAGGCAAGGAGACCTGTGAAATTTGGTTTTGACCCAATGGAGAGATATTTTCTTTCTTTGCAACATTAAATGGCAAAGGAATAGAAAAATAAGATTTTGTAGTTTGATACTTTTGGAGAAAACTTGGTAATTGGTTCTTAGCTATTTCAAACAGAACTAGTAACTGCTCAACTGAGCAATAACAAGAACTTTCTTGTGGAAGAGAGAAATATCTTTCTCGATGGAAAACAATGAATAAGTATTTTACACAGCCTGGATCCAATTATTAGCAACTCTAACGTTTTGGATTTTGGTTACAAAAAAATGCCCAAATGACATTTTGCCAAAATGCAACTGAACTTCAGATGCCTCAGGAGTCAATTCAAGTTGTGAATTAAATTCTAATTAAATGAAGAAGAATTAGAAAGAATATTAATGACTAAGAGACAGACATTGGCACGTGGGCCAAATATCTAGTCCCATGAAGAAAACAAGATTTTTTAAAGCCTTCCAGGTACAGATCCTCTTTCACAAAACCCCATATTAAATTAGAGAAGCAAATACTTGTTTGCAGCTGACCGGAAAATTTTGAACTCTTGAATGTAATACAAGGTCTGCCAGGACCAAGAACATACATTAAAAATTAGCTTTCTAACTCAAAGATCCCTTACACATGTCTTTACTTAGCAGAATTAAGTATCATGGACTTGCAAATCCTTCATTAGCATCACAGCATTTACCCTGAACATGCATATACCACTAACACGAAATGTCTGAGTCTCATATGTAAGCCCTCACGAGTTAATTTAAAGTCCCCACTCAGCAACTGTGGGTGTGAATTTGACTAACATATTTGTATCTTAAAATTGTTTAGATTGTATCCATAACGCTGAAAACCCTGTTTTAGCAGTGCTCATTCGAGGGGTCTCTTGTCACCTACACCCCTTACATGGATTCATGACCCTCTCCAAGAGATGAATCAAATGCCATTAAGTATAAGTCAAGCATCTTTTTGTCAACATTTTTCCTTGTAAATTACAGCTCATAAGGTTAAAATGCTCACCATTCTATATAATTACCTTCTTGGGCATGAAAGCAGATGCTTGCAGGGGGTTCTATATGCTTAATCAGAAAAAGCACCCCACCCTGCCCTTAGAGAACAATTCAGCCAGAAAAAGTCACAGAGTCTTGAGAGAAAGGGCCAAAAAGGTCCTTGTATTTCAACTCCAGTTGAAATGACTTCTAATTTTAACGGATATCAATTAATGAGTGTAGGCTAGCTACCGAGGTGAGCAGTTATAAGCATTGCCCTGTTGAAGCCTCAAAATGATGCTGAGAAAGAAACTAACGTTTGTTTTCCATCCTGAGAAAACTGAGGCTTGGAGAAGTCAGGTCACCTGCTATAGTTCACAGCTGATAGCTCTGGACCCAGGCTGGAACCCAGGCCTACGTCCCACATGAACAGCTGGAGACCCCTGGTCCAAACTGGGACACAGATTCACTTGGCCCACTCTGTGTTTGTGAAAAAAAATTTTAATAAATGCCAATATTAAAAATGTTTATACAAAAAAATGCAAATTTGCCACTCTTCTTGGAACTCACATCTGGCTACGCTGGGAAATTCCTGAAGGCCACAGCAGCTGGAATGGAGGAGGCGGTGCTCCTTTCTGACCAGACATGGGCTAGCCGATTTGCCACAGCCCCCACCTCTCCTCCGCATCCTACATTTGGGGGGGCTTTACTCCTGCGTCCCCTGCTGGGCCCGACATCTGTGTTTATTCTTAAGAACGTGGCTCCGTCCTGAGGAAATCAGGGAAGGTCTCCATATACAACTTCTCTGCACACTATGGAGGACACTTGACCTGTCCCAAATTCTTGAGTGGCTTAATTGAGACTGAACCGTTTTAGCTCTGTTGACAGACCTGAGCAGGTTCAGAAAATTCCTCAGCCCCGGGACCTGCAGCGTCCTTGATTAAGCAGGGCTGTGTAAGCTTTAGATCACAGAAAGGGCTCCATTCTTCAGAGGTCAAGGCAGTTACTTACTGTCATATCTGAAGGTGATGTTGTGCAGCCCGCTGTTTCTGCTGGCCGGCCCCACTCCCTGTGGGAAAACAAGAAAACATGATGAGGAGAGAAGCCAATTTGCTTTTCCAGCACAGATTCCCCATGGAGTCGAAATGCGCTCATGACTGCAGACACCCAGGGTCATGCCAGTCACTGAGCAATGTCCTCCCTCTTCCTACCCACTTTGTGCCCCCCGGGCTGCCAAAATCCCTCCAGCCCAGGAGATTCCTAAATGCCAGGCTACAGGGAGAAGGAGCACTCACTTCCTCTAAGACAATAGAAGCAGGCTGTTCTGTGTTTGGGGCTTAAATAATAATTCATTAAGAGTAAAATTGGGAGAGAGACATGCGTTGCCAGCTGGAGCCCTACCAGTTGGATCCGCTTGGAGCACTGATTGGTTATAAAATTCGCCTACCAGACACTCTCGTCCAAAAGCTCTATTAAGCCACAACAGATAGGCAATTCCTCAAGTCTAAGGAAACAGGTTTCTCATTCCAAAACCGGGAATAAGTGTGGGAATAAGCTGTTACTTTTAATGAGAAAATTCTTCACTGCATCTATCCCTATGCTTGGAACACATAGGGTGGGTCATAAAAGAAAAAGAAAAAAGACTTTAAAAGGTCTAACTCTAACTCTTGGTGATGTGGCTGACAGCCATCTGCACTCTTAACAGCAGGGATAACAACTCCGCCAGACTTCCCCCTTTAATTACAGCATCCGCAGAGGGAGCCCCGGGAATCTTACTTTTGCCTAACCCACCACTTATCCATCATGAGAAAGAGCAGCTACAGATCTGACTCTGGTTTAACTGTCTCTGTAATAATCTGCAAATATGCCATTCAGCATTAATTGTAGAATTCTCCAAAATGTTAATTCCGAAATACTAAATGATGGGAAAATATTCTAACCACACAGCTAAAGTTTCCATTCAATAAGAGGGATGCTGGGCAAAACCATATGCTGGCAGCCCGGGATTTAATGGGCAATTGTTACACTGAGACACACTGTGGAGAGCCCTTGTGATGGGGCTCAGGGTCTCAAACCATAGCCCCAGCACTTCCATATGCTACAGGCCTGTTCACACTGCTTTTCCTGAAGCCAGGCACGCTCGGTGAAACTGGATACCTGAGCTCAGATAAATGTGGACCTTGGGAAAGCACAGCTGTGCAAAAAAGGACGGACGGACAGACACGAACACACGGACGGACACACACACACACACACACACACACACACACATACACACCCCAGTCTAATTAAAGTGAGGAATAAGGAGTAACACAAAATCTAAATCAACATGGCACACCAGCCCATGATCTGCTTGGGCTCCCCTTCTTCCTGGTTCAGTTTCCTTCTCCAGCTTTCCTTCTCCCTTCCCCACATACACAAGATTCCAGAATTTCTCACCTGAACTGAAACACTTTGCAAAGTATTGTTACCTTATTATAAGCCTAAATAAACTCTGCCATAACTCCTTAGGGATGAGGCCACAGTCTCTGCAACTAGAGGACACCCAACCAACTATGTTCACATGCAGGGCATTCGGACAAATCTCAAATCACACCGGCCCTCCAAGAGTGTACATGGCACCCAGGTATATGTAGCTAGGGTGAAAGAGCCAGCCATAAATAAGCAGACAGTATAGAACTACCACAGGCAGCCCCTCAGTAAGGGTGAACCACGGGTAAGGAAGACCTGTACCAGAAGCTTAAAAGAGGAAAGGATAAGTGGGCTAGAATGGAGAGAACAAGAGAGCATCATGGGAGGGAAGCCAAAATACAACCTAGAGGCCAAGGTCAATACCTTAATCCTTCCACCATCCTGCAGGCTGCCAAGGACAAACCACTTTCCTCCCTAGGGTCCGAGTCTCCTCAATGTTTTTTTTAAAAAACAATTTGCATGACTTTCACCTGGGAAGGGAGTAAGGCGGCCCACGTGAAGACACACACAGGAAGCACCTTTCCAAAAGGGGACTTCCATTTAACAGCATGCTCTAAGGTCCGTAGGGCTCTGGTGACCAATCACCTTATTTGTAGGACTTTGTTAGCTTTTCTTTTTGTTTTTGTCCTCCCTGTGTTTCTACTGTAACCTGTTTTGACAGATATGTATTAGGCACTTGTAAGGAACCACACATTGTGGAAAGGAGGCCAAAACAGTGAGTTTTGTATGGTGCATACAAAACCCTAAATCCTCTAAATAAGGTCTCTGTGATATGTGTGGAGCTGTTTCAGGGGGGCCCAGTGAACTGGCCTCAAAAAACAGTAAGGCTTGCATGCAGCATCCATTCCCTACCCACCGCGCATTCCACCTTGACCCAGTCCCTGAACTTGGCCCGGAACCATGTCTGGGTCCTGACCTCAAGGCGCTTTGGCCACCAAGATGATCTAATTTGCAACTCTGCCTTCATTCCTCTGCTCCAAGCCCACCACTGGCTCCATGTCTCCTGGGCCATTCATGCCATGGCACCCTTGCCTGCCTTCTCCCCAAGCCCTCTGAGCACGGCGCTGCAGCTGGGCACGTTCTCAAGCACTCTCATATTCCCGGAATGCCCTGCTCCTGTGGGCCTCCTGCCTTCGTCTGCCCCCTAGCACACTGGGTTCCTGGCACATCAGCGGCCTGTATCCTCACTTGATGGGAGTACCGCAAGGCGTCCCCACAGTGTGACTGGCACGGCACGTCTGCCTATGTGGATGCAAGATGGTCATTCTAATCCCACAGACAATCAGAGACCAAAAGACCCTGTGACCATCCAAGCCTGGTCCATCCAAGCCATCGGAAGCAAGAAATACCATCGCCAGTGCCAGCTTTTGCAGGCACCACAAAGACCTTTCACGCTAGGAAGTCACAGAGCGCATAGCTTCTCAGCGCACACATCAGACAGATGGTCCAGCAGGCTACCCTTGGCTCAGGCCCAAATCATGCGCGAGAGCCCTCAAAAGCCACCTGAGAAACAGTGCCCAGCCTAGCCCAGACACACTACTGTTTTCTTGACACTCTGTGGTAGACAGAATAACAGCTCCCTAAAACATGGCCACATCATACTCTCCAGAACCTGAGAATGTGACTTTACACAGGAAAATGAACTGTGCCAATGTGATTAAGTTTAAGGATCCTGAGACAGATTATTCTGGAATATCCAGGTGGGCTCAAGCTAATCACAAGGGTTCCTATAACAGGGAGACGGGACGGTCAGAGTCAGGAGAAGGAGATGTGACAATGGAAGCAGAGGGCAGACAGACAGACAGACAGACATTGATTTAAAGGTACTATGCCGGGGCGGATGGGTGGCTCAGTTGGTTAGAGCACGAGCTCTGGGCAACAGGGATGCCTGTTCGATTCCCACATCAGCCAAAGAGCTGTGCCCTCCACAACTAGAATGAAGTCAAATGAGCTGCCACTCAGCTCCTGGGTGGTCAGATGGCTCAGTTGGTTGCAGCCTGTCCTCTCAACCACAAGGTGCCGGTTCGACTCCCGCAAGGGATGGTGGGCTGTGCCCCCTGCAACTAACAATGGCAACTGGACCTGGAGCTGAGCTACACCCTCCACAACTAAGACTGAAAGGACAACAACTTGACTTGGGAAAAGTGCTGGAAGTACACACTGCTCCCCAATAAAATCCTGCTCCCCTTCCCCAATAAAATCTTTAAAAAAATAAAAAATAAGAAAAAATTAAAGATGCTATGCTACTGGTTTTGAAGATGGAGGAAGAGGGGCTAATAAGCCAAGGAATGCAGGCAGAAGCTGGAAAAGGCAAGGAATAGATTCTCCCCTAGAGCTTCCAGAAGGAGCCAGTCCTGCCACACCTTCATTTTAGCCGCAGAAAACTCATTTTGGAATTCTGACTTCAAGAATCATAAGATAATAAATGTATGCTGTTTAAGCCACTAAATTTGTAGTAACTTATTACAGTAGCAATTGACAGCTCACACACGTCATTTCAGCAGCAATATGGATGACACGGATCTCGACATCACACGCGGGGCCTGTGTCGTCACTCTCTGCTCCCACAGCAAACTGGTCACTTGTCTCCCGCGCTGATTTCGGGCAGACACGGAACACTGACGCATCAGAGCTGTGCCTGAGACTTTGCCATCCTAGATACAGTTTCCATGGGCCAGCCCGGGGCTCGTCTGGGGCAGGAGAGGGGTGAACAGAATAGGCTTTGGGAGTTGACACGTGCTCAAATCTCCCACTTTGCAGCTGTGTGACCTCGGGAAAGCTTCGAAACCTTCCTGAACCTCACTTCCCTAAACTAAGTATAGAGTTTTTGAATAAAACTTCTGGGAAAGGATTGGTGTGGGGACTACGTGAGATGACATCCATCCATCCAGTGCTCTGCACAGCATCTGACACACACTGACATGGTGATTTCACAGCCAGACATAGTTCTGTCACCATTCCTGAGAAGATTCCTGCCCTAATAAACAAGGTGAGAGCTGTACTACAAGGGGATACATGAGACAGACAGGGGAACACTCGCTCACAGGAAGTGGCATCTTCAGGTATCACCTGTTTCCAGGATCCAGTCAGTCGTTGGGAGTATGATGGGAGAAGAGGCAGATGGACAGGTCAGGGCAAGATGGCAGAAGGCACCAACCACTAAGAAATGTATTCTGCTCACGGTCTTGGAAGGAACTGGGCAACACAGAGACACATCTCTGATAAGTGTTCAGGTTAGACCAGATGGAAGGAGACTGAAGGCAGAAGGCAAAGCGACCAGGGCAGCCCCCCTACAACTCACCAAAGCTTGCCCCACAGCCCTAGCCCTGGCACGTAGTCAGCCCTTAACATTAGTTTTCTGTCTTTATTAATGAATGCATGACAGAGCCAGGTAATACATACAAAGCCAGAAGGACCTAGCTTAGTATGACAGGGTGATTTCTGGGGTTAGACTAAAGGCCCACACTAACAACACAGACCAGGTAACTCACAAAGCAGGTCAACAGCTCTGGAAGCTGTTTTTCAGGAATCTATTCCAAGCTTTTAGCTACTATACCAATTTTGATATTTAATAAGCTGACAATTAAGAATACTTGTTTGTTGCTTGTTACTTAAAAACGACACATCACGCCAACGCTGTGGCCTCAGGGTGTCACATTCTTAGTTCATTAACCACCCCCATTTGCTGCACTGATGGGCAGTATTTAATTGGCTCCAATGTGAGCTAAGAAGCAAGCCCCAGGTGCCTGTAGCCCGGCTATGAACACTCTATGGTAAGCAGGGTTGGAAGCCGCAAATGGGAACATAATGGAGAAAACATCTTTTACTCAGGAAGGAGGGGGAAAAAAGGATACCCCTTAAGTGCTTTAAAGGAATAAAATTCAAAAGGCAAAAACCCACACCAGATTCCACCCATATGGCAAAGAAGGAAAGACCTGGACACAAAGATGGCCATGGGCTGCATCCCACACAGAGCAGCCAGAGTCACCACCAGGGGCCATCAGACGGCCAATTTCCTGAGGGGCCCTGGGGAATTCTGGGCCATTTGAAGACATCAACTTCCCAGGGCCATATTTCCAATCTAGCTCCAAAATAGCTTAACTGCCATTTTGGAAAAATGCATTTTGAAAAGGGACTGTGGTAATTATAGTGCCCCCTTTTCCTGTGGAAGGCAGGACAAACAGTAAGACTTAAACAAGATTGCTTTCAAATCAATCAAGGAACTATCAGAAAGCTGGTAATGTTTTAGTGAACTGAGTTTGGGTGAAATTCAAATAAGGGCATTCATCAGAAAGAACTGGGAGGATGGGTTTTTTTACAGGTATGCTGAGTAACTACTTAAAACTAAGGCCAACTCTCTATTTTCCATCACATGTCTTCCATCTTGGGTTTCCCAAGTGTCAATGAGATTAAAAAGGCAGTAGTTCTGCGAGGCTTAAAATGCTCAGTGGGACAGGCGCTTTTGTCTAGGACCTGCGGACATGGTGAGGGCAAGCAGCAGACTGTGGGGTCAATTTACTCCATGCATGTTCAGATGGTTTCATAAACGGAGACAGATCCCACTTACTTCAATTCAAACCTTTAACTTAAAAAAAAAAAGTCAGCAAAGGCAGAGAAGCCCCAGGTGATGTAAGCCGAGGAGAGTGCTGGCAAACCCAATACACAAGGAAAATAAATCACAAAGCCAGCTTGCGCCTGGATCTATTCAAGATATTTGCTCCACATTCCCGGGAGCCATTCTCGCACTTTCCATCTAGGTGCAACCAGCTTCAGAAACGTAGGGTGCCAGCCAGCTGTCTGATGGGGAGGTGAGGTCTTGGATGTCTAGTGGGGAACACACAGGCTCTGGGGGAGTGCCAGTGGGTTTCCACTAGCAATTACCACATCGGCCCGAAAGGGACCCGGAGATCTTAAGCTAATTAGAGAGATTTGCTCAAGGAGGTAGGAAATCACGGTTCCAAAGCATCGCCTGTGCAGCAGACCAAAGCCATAATCATGATTCATCTCTGACATGCTGCTAATCAGCACACACATGTTCCTAATTTCACGCTCCCCAAAGGAAAGCTGAAGGGACAATTGTTTCTGAGCTCTAACATGGAGCCAACCTATGCCAAGTTACCATGTGTCCTGCTTATCAAACTGAGAGCTCAAGTTTTCATCGAAGCTTCTTTTCACTGTTCCACCCTCCACCCTTATCCCACCAAGGAAATTCATTCGCTGAAGAGAAAGATGTATTAACGTTTGAGCTGTTTCTCAGCAACTTTTTTCTTTTTTTAAATTGAGATCTAATTGATACATAACGTTGTGTAAGTTTAAGATGTGTATGATGTTTGATACATTTATATATTGCAACGTGATGGCAACTTTTCTAAATGGTAGTGGCCTAAATGGGATGTGGTGTTTTTTAAAATGTCCTTACCTGCTCCAGACTTTGATTTTCTTATTGCTTTGCCACGGGAACGTGCACATGCAGTTAAAGCCCAGATACACACACACACACTCTCGCACGCATGTGTGCGCGCACTGACTTTTCCCCTGTGTTTAAAACCAAAACAAAGCTCTGCAGCCTCCTTGGTTTTCAGAGCAAAAGCCCAAGTACTTTGTCCAATTAGTCTGTGAAGGATCTGGGTTGTGTGTTCTCTCGTGGCTGATACTCACAAATAGATAGGATTGTTCCACTTTTCCAATTCTCAAAACGTTAAAAGCAAGCTATAAAACATGCCTCTGGATGGAGAGCCAGACCTTTCCTCTCCGCTGCGCACACCACTCCCATCCACTCAAATGAGAACCGCATGTTCGAGAACTGGCATCTCAAAGGTAACAGTCAACTCATCTGCAGTTTCAAAAGCACACACAGACAACTCACAGACACAGATTAACCAGCTTTCTGTAAATACCAGGTAGGAAAAGAAGAACAACCAACCACCCAAACACCCACCCCCACCCACCAGCAAATCAGCTACTTGCTCCTCTCGCTTAGCTGTTCAAGGCAGTTACAAAGACTTTGCTCCAGGAGCCCAAGAAAGCATTTTCCTGTGAGAGCAAAATAGTGATTAGACAATAGAGGAAAACTTAAAGCTATAAACATGATTGTTATGCCTAAGCTCAGAGGAAATGTCCGGATCAAAATAAAATTACTAATAAAAAGCCTTAGGACCACACAGGGAGTATGCACCGACTTGTGCAGACTTCAAATACTGTTTCCGAGGCCCGGGGACAGAGCCTCCAAATACTGTATCACATCTGGAATTCTGCTTTTGCAGCACAACTGTCTGCAGAAATGGGGGATTGTGATGTTGCCATGGGGACCCACCTCCTCCAGACAGGCAGGTCCCCAGTGTGCCCCACACATGTGCTTCCTTCAAGGTGGATTTCGCATATTTGGAAATTATGGAAGGCCGCCCTTTTAGTTTTAGTGCTAATCGAAACATCACAGGCTGTGCTAGAAAGCAAGGCGACTCCTTCTGTCAACCTATTATTTCTGTCCACACGGTGGTCTTGTACAGAAAAATCTCCTTAAAATAACAGTGGGAAGCAGCAAGTCAACATTAGACCCCTTTTCAAAAGTTATTTGTGGCTAACCCCCCTTTCTCTAGGAGGGAGATGGGCTTCCAAGCACCCCTTTTAAACTCTCTTGTTCTCAGGCTGCAAAATCTCCAAGCGAGTCCACCTGTGTGCAAAGCTGCCTCCCACTGCCCGCCTACAGGAGGGACCCCGGGCTCAGGCTGCATGGCCGCCAGACATGAGCCCCTGCTGCCCAGCCCCCGGGGCTACTGGCCAAGGGTGAGGGGCTTCACTTTTAATTGTTGACGGCCCTACTTTTAATTGTTGAGAAGGGGAAAGGGTTTCTAGAACCCACAGGGGAATCATGTGAGAAACATTTGCTATCCAAGTTCCCCCAGAAACATCTCTTACATAATTTGGGGGCATTCTCAGAGCTCCCCAAGACCACTGAGGGCTACACAGGCCCCAGGTCCAAAGCCATGTTTAGACAAGAGGAATCTAGAGACCCCACTTAGAAATGAGGGGGTGCGTCTGGGCTTCCATAAGAGGCAACCTCTCTAACAGACCCCTCCCAGGTGTGGGTACAGATATACACATACACAATACAACCCCTCTTGGTGCTGGTAAGTGCCCCCATCACTCCTCATCCTGCCAGAGTCCTACCTCCCTAAGCTCCCAGCTGGCTCAAAATAGTTACCAAGACCCTCATGCGTCTTTCCCCCAGGACCATTCTCCCACCAATTCTGACTCAAATGTTCCAAGCCAAAGCTACAGGGACCCTTCTGATATGTGTCTGCCTCTCTGCAAGATCCAGCCTTTCCCAGAAGATTTCCTGGGGAGGGAGGGAATCAGCCCACCCAGAGGTGAAGTGGCAGTCACCAAGCCCCAGGGCCAGATGGAGGGGGCTCAGGCCTCCAGGCTCTTGGCCCCTGGCCCAGCTCAGTGTGACCTCCTGATTGAACAATTCCTATCTAGTCTCTTAGATACCACATCCCATCCCAAAATGTCCCCCTGAAATATAGCCAGGGTTTGCGAAAGTGTATCAAACTATGTGTGCACGCCGCCACATGGGGAAAAAAAGGGAAAAAAAGCCCCAGGAAGTCAGCAGCTCCGGCTCCAGGTGTTAACACTTAGCGCATCCTGCCCAGCCCCCTCCAGCTTGAGGCTGGCCGCCTGGGAGCCGGACACAGCAATTAGGCCCTTCTTGGGGCCGGGCGCCTTTGTCCCCTTAGTAACATCATTAGTGTCTGACTTCCTGTGCACACGGGGCCTCCCAGGGGGCAATCGCTGGCTGACCGGGGCAAGGCACTAGACTTCCTTTGTCAAAGAGCCTCAAATGTTAACAAGCATGTGAACAGGCCTCTCCTCCCCTGCTCCCCACCTCGGCCACTCCTCCAGCCCACCAAACACTTGAGGTGCAATTCTCAAGTTTTGCTGTTCCTGGAATCGTGGGAATCTGAGTTGCTTGAGAGAAATAGCAAGTCTCCAAGTCAACTTCCAAGGGTCATTCCCCTACAAAATGCCACTCCCATTTACTGAGTACCCGCTGCTTACCAGGGCCATGAACGAAGGTGAAAATGAACAAAGGTGAAGGCGCTCAGACAACACGAGTCCCAGGCTGTGTAAAACCCAGGTCAGTGCCCTCGGAAGCACAGGTGTTCCATTCATGTGTGCTCATGAACTGCAGTGCAAGATGGCCTCCAGATGTACGGACATGCTGAAGATTTGAGTAATATCCTGAGGCTTTCGAACACTGATCACATCTGAAAACGGTGGGAGGTAGTGTGCGCTGTGACGTAGCTGCAACCCCCCTATCGCCAGTCCTATCACTGCCGTACTATGCCCACCAGGGCCAAACCATTAAAACCCTCTCATTTACCCCTCAGCTATCCCAACAGAGAGTCTCAGCTTTTTATTTGGGGGACACAGATGTCTTTGAGAATTTGGTGAGGGCTGGGACATATAAGCACGTACACAGACGTGCACACAGCATTTTAGAAGGTTCTGGACCCCTGAAATCCATCCAGCCCCTCATCTGCCTGACTTACTAATATTAAGAGTAGGTAGCTTCACAGCAGGTCTGTAGAAGGAAACTTGGCAGTTACAAACAAAATTCAAAGGGTGGAGGGAGGTGATTGGAAGTAAGATCTGTTTTAAATAGAACTGGGAACTAATGCCTTGATTGTAATACTTTACAGTTAGTATTTGTTACAACTCCATAATTGAACATTTTGTCCAAGATGTTGGGACTCATGAACTTTACAAAGTAGCAACGTCAAAGGCAACTATTTCTGCTATTAAGTACACTAGCCCATTAAGAGAGAAACATCTATCACTTCTCAGATCATCAGTGAGAACTGTCATCTCTGCAGTCAAGTCAGTTGCACGGAATCAAGATAAAAAACTACAGTGTGGCTAATTCTCATTGCTTCTTTTCCCATCCATGAATGGGAAGGAACATACTCATAGTATCCAGAAGGAGAGAACAGCTGATTTTCCCACTTCTGCTCAACTAACTGCCTTTGAAGTCTATGGTGTTTGTGGTCAACACACAAAATTGGGTTAGGTTTTGGATACAGTTTAGAATATCTGCTCAAGAGCCACTATGGAGGATAATCTAAAACTCCAACTTTCCAAAATGAAAAATAATCTATGGCTTTGACTTTTACTCCAGACATACCAAAACTCATTCAAGCTTCAAAAATAAAATTTTGGTAGACAGCACAGAAACGATACCATCACTTCCAAGATGTCAAGTACCCCACAAGTTTATTGTGATTAACCTTACAAGTTTCAAAGGGTAAATCATTTCACTATTAGTTCCGATTTTTGCCATTTGCCAAACTGGTTTTAAAATCGTAGGCAATCGGAAGGATATATTCAAGCAGTAATGATTCCTGCAACTTTCGGTCTCCCCACTTCTTGGATGGAAGCCAGAAGTCTGCCCTTAAACCATAAGCAATAAATCTAGAAGACTCTTTTTCCTAATTTCCCAATGATACCACATGGAATTCCCATTAAAGCACATACATGCAAACACACACACAATGACATACCAATTAAATCACTGTGTGATTCAGGCCAGGAAATAACTGTGTTTGCCAAGAAGTATTCGGCTTTATTTTAATTTCCTTGAACAGCTAAAATGTCATTCTGAGAAGGAGGGCAAAGAATGATGTAAAAAATGAAGTTATCACTGTCTTGGTCAATTTCAGATTTAGACAAATGTTCCTTGTGGGTGAAGGAGGCAGTGCAGGGCTCCTGGGAAGGAAGGCCCCCCTGTGCTCCCTCTCCCAGAACTGCTGGCATGACTGGCATAGAAGTCAATTAGAAAGCAAATTCATGTGCAGCAGCAGATAAGGCAATGGAACGGCAGGTAGGGCCACACTTCCTGCCCGATGAACTGGCCCCAGTGGGTGCTGCTCCTTTCCAGTGGGGCTGAGGCAAACTAATGGTCACCTTCTAGGCCAGGCAACAGGAGGAAGTCACTGCACCCTGTTCCCTTCATTAGGCTTCCTGTAGAAAAATGTTTACAAAATCAAAGCAATATGGCGGAAATAAATTAGAAGCCTGTAAGGTGTTGTCACGAAGTGAGGGTGAAACAGAGACTTACCAGAAAAGATTAAAAGCAGTGATTAAGTATTTTTAAAAACAAAACAAGGGAGGTCCAAAGGGTCTGGCTAACATGATTTCAAACTAAGAATGAGGAGGTAGGACGACGACAGGCCAAACGTGAGAGTAGCAGCCCTGCTTTGTGGGGCACAGAGGTGGCACGTTCCCAGGGGCACTGAGGCGGGAAGGCCAGAGGGCACGGTGGGCGTTGGACACTTCCCCAAACGCCCACGAGGGGTGTGATTCTCAAAGAGAGAACACTAAGACTGGGTTTTCAAGTTTCTAGGGAAATTTGAGGCTTCCCTTTTGAAGAGGGCTTCATCATTTTGCATAAATATAACAAATTCAAGGCAAAGGAGATTTAAGTATGATACAAAGAAGAAAATGAAAATCTTCCCTCGTCAACAACACTGGATTCTTTATTTCAAAATTGCTGAGACTCGATCTTAAATGTTCTCACCACAAAAAAGAAATCATAAATATGTGGCGTGATGGAGGTGCTAACTAAAGCTATCGTGGTAATCATATTGCAATATATAAATGGATCAAATCAACACATTGTACATGTGTTGTACTTAAATCTATACAATGTTATATGTCAGTTATATCTCAATTTAAAAAATGAAAAGAAAACCCTTCCCAAGCCTTCCCTCCTCCCCATCATTTTGAAGATTCTTTCAGACTGTCGTTAGGGCATGGAACATAAGGACTATGACTTGACATAATTTAGGTCCTCATACACAGAACATTTGTTCTGGGAGATCTCTGCCAACTAATGCAGTTCCGCTTGGGACCATGTGGGACCAACAGGCTAAATAGCAAAAAGATCCTAACGAAGTGAGAATCAGGATCCTTGGGCCAAATTCTTTCTAAGGGTCTAGCCAGCTCTAATTAGCCATCATTTCCATTATTAAGAAGTAGTAAAGCAGGCCCTTTCACCTGCTCTAAAGCTGGCTGTACACATGAAAAAGGCAACAGGACAGATGTACCAAGAAGGCTTCTGGCTGCGCAGTACACATGTGCTGATATTTCAGGGGGCTGCCTCTGATATGGGTATCCTGAACGCTGCTCAGTAGGGTAACCAAATTACTATAACTTATCCTACGTTTTAAAAAAATTACACAAATTTAGGGGATTTTATGATTTGTTGGCTGGTCTCATGTGAATCACAGAATTGTGCAAAATGAAAAGGGAAGCTCTGGCAAATGCAGGAAGCAGACTGACAACATCTTCCCCCTGCATGGTGATCATGTTACTGCCTCAGGAAACCTCAGAGCTCCAGCTCTGCAGAGTTGGGGTGGATGGGGGAACACCAGTATGGACAGATTCTACAGAACATGCCGGCGAGATAAAACAACTTGCCCAAAGTTGTAAATTCCATTTTGTGACTAGAATCACAATACACATACTGCCTGGGTATTGAAGGAGAAAGAACGATCTCTCCTCAAAAACTTAGCCTGGGTGGCCGGTTAGCTCAGTTGGTTAGAGCGTGGTGCTAATAATACCAAGGTTGCCGGTTCGATCCCTGCATGCACCACTGTAAGCTGCACCCTTCTTTAAAAAACAAACAACAACAACAACAAAAACCAGCCTGATCTAAAAATAATATTTAACTGTACTTTGAGGTTCTCGCCTCCTCACTTGTTCATGACAAACCTCAGCTAGCGTGCCCCACAATTTATCAACAGATGTCTCAAGGGTTTGAAATATGCTTTATACTGGCAAGGCCATTTTGAGTGACTGAGAGTAAGTCTCCTCCAGGAGTTTACAATTCATTTTGGAAAGTGAAGTGAAAAGACATGTAGTGAGGGTCCATATTGTTATACCTTATAGAATAAATGTGCTATGTTATGCAGTTAAGCTCCAAGTAGAATAGGATTTCAGAGAAGGGGCAAGAGCAGAAGAAAGCTCCTCAGGAGGCAGTCTCTAACTGGACCCCAGGCATGTCGAGCACTGAGGTGGGAAGCAGGGCAGGCCATTTCAAGCAGATGCCAACTCACAAGAACCTGTAACAACTACACCACACACGGTAATGTGCTGCTCCTCCTTGAGCCTTCCTTATTAGCCAGAACAAATGCTTCCTGGAGTAACTGACCCAGTACCCTCATCCCTTCGGTCGCCCACCTGGTCTGAAAGGACGGGCCCCACAGGGCTGGGATGGACAAGTGCGCTGAATTTTATATATGGCATCTCTTGGAGTTGGGCAAGACCTGAGCAGAGTGGTCCTTCCAGCTGTGAGCTCCAGCCTGATTAGGCAGTCAGGAGTTCGTGGCAAGGGTCTCTGATCCAAGGGAGCAATGCGCTAGGCTGGGGGTAGAAGAGAGAAGAAAGAGGCAATAAAACAGCAGCTTCAAAGGATGAACCAAAAGGACCAGAGAGTTGAATCAAAGGAATGAGTCAGACCTCAGGGCCTGCAGACTGGAGGTGCCACTGACAAAACGGAAAAGACTGGAGCTCGGGTCTCATTACACACATCCTCTTACTTTCAACATGGGCCTGATTCCCTGCCCCTAATACAGATGGAAGGCATTTGAGGCAGAGGAAGGGGAGTCCCGGTCACCATCTACTTCCAATTTTCCCCTTATCTTCCCTCCATGACAAAAAAATGTCAGTAACTTTTGGTATTAGGCCACGAAGGCCCCAGGTGGGTGTCTCCATCGGCATCTCTCTAATCTTCCCCCATCACTCCTGCACACCTTGACTTTCCTGTCTAGACTTGGGCTGAACCAGGGCTATGCTCTCAGGTGGGGCTCACTAAAGACCCACGAGAGAAAGAAGACTCGGAAACAAAGGCCCTTTGTTAGCTTTTACCAACTCTTCATCAAAATTCCTCAAGATCAGAATCACTAAGTACAGTCTTTAAAACTCCGACATTGGCACCAAAGGACAGATACGATATGATTCCTCTTTATAAGCGTAGCTGAATTCATAGACAGAAAGCGGAATTGGGGTTGCCAGGGGCCTGGGGAGGGGAGAATTGGGAGTTATTGTTTTGTGGAGACAGAGTTTCAGTTTAGGAAGATAAAAGTTCTGGAGATGGATGGTGGCGATGGCTGCAAAACAACATGAATGAATGTACTTAATGGCACTGAACTAAACGCTTAAAAGGGTTAAAATGTTAACTTTTATGCATATTTTACCACAATTTGGAAAAAAAACAAATTTTAAGCAGAAAAGTAACAATAATAAAACAGTATTGTAGCCATTGTGCAGGACAAACTAGGAAGGTGAACAACAGGAGAGCCCTGAGAAGTGGCAACTACAGGGGTCCAGAGGAGAGGTGACAAAGGTGGCAGTGGAGAGAAAATGATGAAAGGACAGGTCTGAGAGACATTTTTGAGAAAAAAATAGCAGGACTTCATGACAAATGTGATAGAGAGGTGATGATCGAATATTCAAAAGTAACTTGAGGGCTCCTATTTCGGGAACCTGGAAGATCAGTGGTTTTACAGCAATAAAGAGAAAACTGGAGGAGAATCTGTTCTGTTTTAAGAGGTATATTTAAAAAAAAATGACAAAGGGGTATCTTTTAATACCCTCTCTCCTTTTTTGAAAAAAAACGTAGTTTTGAAAAGCAGGAAGTCATGCATGGAGTCATGTTACAGAACCTTAAGGACAGATGGGGTAATTAATAGGAAATATAAAAAAGGACAAAGGACCAGGAATTGGGGGTTGTGGGATAACCCACAGTTAGAGCATGTGAGGAGGAAAAGAAGGTAGAAAAAGTAAGGTTGACAAAGTAGAAGAAGAGGGACCAGGAAAGGCCACTAGGCAAAGGAGAATGAAGTAAATTAAAATAAAGAACATCAAATAGGTTACATGTAAAAGAATGTCAAGATGGATATTTTCAACATGAAAACCACCTTTCTGATTATTCAAATCCCTGAGCCAATAATTATATTGATGGATCATTTAAAATAGCTCCTCCATATAAATTCCCAAGTCCTTGGCTACTGTTCAAACCCATCCCCTGGTTTCCAATAAAAGTAGGAAGCATATTATAAGGAGCATCTAAGTAAAAATCTTTTAGTATGTTTGAAAACTTAAAAACAAAACAAGTGACATTAGAACTGGAAAGAGTTTTGGTCCACGGTCAGGCTTTTGTGCGCAGGTACCATCCCCCACGATTTGGAGGCAAAGCTACACTCAGAGCTCATGACCTGCCAGAACAGCCCTCCATCTCCAACACGACGACTCCAATGCACCATGTTCCCCAATTTGTGCTCAGTGCTGGACAGTGTGAACCACTGTTAAATTAGTAAGACCCTTTTGGCAGTTTTTGAAACAATGCTATCTGAAAAATGTAGAGGCAACCAATGGTGAACTACTAGTTCTCGACCAGGTCAATTTTCTTAAACCAAATACTCCTAACCAAATAGTTTCCATTCAAAATAACCAACCATTTCCCAGAGCTCAAAGAGAAACGTTCAAAAGATAAGCCAGAACATTACTGGTAGGATTCAAATTATCAAGTTAAATTTCAGTTCAGACAAACCCTTTTTGTCCGAAGCTCAGGAAAATGGTGAGTATTTGCCCAAGGCACAAACACAAATATTAATTTTCAGACCACCCTGCTTTGTTATTCAACACTTGTGGGCATTTGACAGATGAACACCCCTAGCTCTGACAGGTTTCATGGATCCGTTTTGGCTTTGTAGCTAACAACCTTCTTCCCCCAAAGTAGGGGAATAAATAAAGCTGAAGTGTGATCATCTCTGAAATGTGATTAATCTGGGAGACGAGGCCTACAGGAATATTATACCTCTTGAGTTTATTTCCAGACACCCAGAACAGCTCTGGCAGAAAGGCATATTCTATTACGCTGGTTAAATGCTTATCACTAATGAACATTTACTGGGTAGAAACAGAGCTACAACCCTCATAACTTAACCACACTACACGCATGTCTCCTGAAGGCACAACTTCAATTCTTAAACATAATTTCTAAGCGCATAAAAAAAGAACTTCTGTGATCACCAGTTTGAAAATTTGAAAAGAACCATGTCACCTAACAAGTTTCCCGTAGGAAATGCCTTTTTATCTCATCTTTCAAAGTTTGACACTCTTTTGAAATTCTCCCCATAACAGAAGAACCCCAGGCCAACAGCCTAGTGGGTTGATAGCAATGAAAGATTAACCTCATTTTCTTAGCCACAATAAACTTCTAGATTTGCCTCTCTAAGAAGGAAACAAACACTGTGTGATAAGAGAAAGAATGATTCCATTACAGATCTTTGGGCGCTCAGATCTGGAACATTATAATCTGCTTGTATCTACTAAGAGGGCACTGCATGCTGGTAAGAGCAGAACAGACAGACCAGGGCTGTGAGCAACTCTGCCCCAACACTCTTACAACCAAGAAAGCAGAAAGAGTCATTTCTAAAGGGACATATGGAGCCCTTAGTCCTCCCTTCCCCACCCCCACCAAAACAACCATAAAAATTTATCACCTCTCAAAGACTTCAAGAGAGGCATAAAGGAGAATGTGTTGGCCTACCCAAGGACCTTCAAATCAGTGTGATTTCTTTCTTTACAGTTTTATTAAAATATGCAAGCACAGTACTTATAAACAAAGGAGTCATTTCAGTTTTTGCTTGGAAAAATGGGAGCCAATACATTCCTTCTGGGAATCAGGGTAAGAGCTTTACAAAAACAGTGTCCAGATGTGCTTAAAAATTCAGTCCATTCTTTCTTTGGGGGAGAAGTGGAGGGAGAAACAATGGGTGAGAGAGACATTTTATTAAAAATTGAAAAGGTTATTGGTTTTTCTTGGCTCACACGCTCACCTGTGCTCTGCTGACAAACCAGAGGGCAGGTGAGCAGGCGGACGGAGTCCTTCCCTCGGAATCCTTCCCTCGAAGGCTGCAGGGGCCAGTGCTGCCAGCCTGAGCATCGGGGCCTCCCCTAACTTCCAGAATGTTCTGAGTGGCAAATGGTTCCACCAGGTGGTGATGAAATGAGGGGAGAGACTTTGAAAGCCAAAGATGCTCAATAAGATTCAAGAATTTTTGCGTGAAAACAACTACCCTTGGGACAAAACTTCCTTCTTAAAAAAATTCTTTTTCAAATGAAATGTTTTGTCAACATCACATCCCAGTTTTAACCTGGAAGCTTTGCTGAGATCTGAAGCTTCCTCAACCCAATGATTTAATTCCCAGAGTCCTTTTCAACCACAGAGAGATTTAAATAGATAGTCTGTTATCAAGTACTCCTTCATTTTCAGAGGGGTTGATGCTGGCTCTGGGTACTAAAGCAAATGAGTGTTTCAAACGGAGCATAAATACGGGAGACAGAGAGTGAGGCATATATTATGAATAAAAAGATAATCCTAATAATAGTTTACATTATCACGAACCAAAGTTTATATGCAGCTAAGCCCCCTTTCAAAGTACAGGGCAGCTGCTGGTAGGCAGAGGAACACGGTATGTCAAAAATGTGACCTGCCTTCAAGTTTGTTTAACTCCACTGTCAGCCACCGCATCCTTCCGCCACCTGACACTGGGATGGGGGCAGGGGCGGTACCCTTTTGGAAGGGTTTTGTTTGCAAAGCAGGGAACTGTCTCATCTCCACTGTTCTGGGAAAATCCTGAGGAAGTCCAAGTCACCCTCATCCGTCCCCTGAAAATGGTGACCCCATCAGGGAAGCACCCTGGGGTCACCCTCTTTCTGCCTCCCAGGAGTTCGAGGGACGTGTCCATGGTGAACAGTCTTCCTCCCCGGAGGCGACCAGGAACCCTGTGGGAAGTCAGCCAGGACTGCAAGGCTGCACCCCATGCTGCTGAAAACGCCGCCCCCACACAAACCCCTTTAACCAAAAGCCCTGACGCGTATCTGTAATTCAGCCCTTAATCATACAGCCCCAGGATGTGTGGTGTGCAGGGCCTGTAGGCCATGGGAGAGTTTAAGAGTGACTAAGACAGGAGTGAAGGGCTCTGGAAGTTACATTCAGGTGGACATGACACGCATGTGTTACTTGAGTGATGATTGGGGGAGGGGCCAGCTTCATATTTCCAGATTAAAACAGTGTTACATCTCAATCCACTTATTTGGAACTATACACTTCTGTACCTACGGGGGCAGGAGACACATCAGAACAGGAGAAACTGTCCCAGGCATTTATCTCCTTTTTCAATGTCCATAAATGTGAAGCCCATTTCAAGATGTTTTTACCCAGCCAAGACCTTTCTGCAAAGGTTGAAGCTTCTGCTAACCCAGGACAGAACAAGGGGCCAGAGCTCCCAGGCAGGAGTGGCCTCCAAGGAGGACGCCTCCCACCCCCTCCCCCCTGCCAGCCTCAGCACAGCAGTCTGGCTCATGAAGCACATGAATGCATTCAGTGAGTGACCAGCTGGTGACACTCGGGAGACTTCAAAGGCTCTTGCAAGTATAAAGGACTAGCCGTCACGCCCAGTGTTCTTTTGGCAGAGCCCCAGGAGCCACAGGCCACAGAAGATGGGCTGCCAAATCATGGGGTATTGGGGAAGGTTCAGGGAAGATGTTCACAACCCACCTTTGTTGGGGTGAGGGTATTTCGAGGTAGAAGCTGCACATCCCATGCACATCGCTTCCTTTATGCGGGGGATTAAGACACTGTTTGCTCTGCTACTGCTGCAGGTGGAGGCACTGGTTTAAAACCACCCAGGGCCTTCCCAGGGCAACCTGTCATCACTCCGGTGGAAGCTCGGAGCATCCTGAGGGCACGACCCCTGGAGATAAGGCTCTTCTTCATCAAGTCAGCCTTCTCAGTGCCCTCAAGCTGCAGGCCCTCTGGCCTCTGAATGGGTGACCTCTTCTCCTGCTTCTCACTGTCTCTTCCGCCTCTGGCCTGTGTCACAGACCCCTCTGGAAGTGACCATCTTCCTGACATTCTTTCCTCTCCCGCCCATTAAAGGACGCGCACCAGCACACCAGGCAAGCCTTCACCTTATCTTCTTAAAGCATGTCTCTGCTTTTATCTTCTCTCTCTACCCAGCCCCTGTAGGGCCACCTACCCAAGTATTGTAAGTCCAAGTCCTTCACGCTTGTCTGTTGAGGGTGGTGCCGACTCCCCTTTGTGGAGAGGAAGGGGCTGCTTTTACGGGGCTCTTCCATAAATGCTGGAATCATATCCAAGGGACCTTCACCCAAGACCCACTTAAGCAATACCACTTGCACCTGGGCAGGTGACAATCACTCGGGATGACAGCTCCTGAACCCAGAGGGAGAAGTGAGAGCAATCCCTGGGTCAGGTGTGGCAGTGCGTGTGTGTGTGTGTGTGTGTGTGTGTAACACTATTCTAACCTCTTTAGCTTTCCTAATAAGAAGCATGGTACACGTGGGGGTGGGAGGGAAACACAAAATTAATCTCTTGGCTCAGCAATTACCCACATGCAGATTATCTGCCAAAGAAACAATTTCCTATCTCTGGTCAAGTTTTATCTGCGGCTGCCTTTCTCCTGCCCCCACCACCACCCAGCACATACCCTGAATCGTCTCCTCCCCAGACAGTCGCTGACAGAGGAGTCCAGGCCTCCAGGACTGTCAACACCGTGATGGAATTCAGAGCTCTTGGGGAGTCTGAGGCAGTGCCCTTTTTTATGGATTCGGTGATTGATTGGGCCCTAAAAGCTCCTGGCCCAGAAGACTAAATGGGTTGAAAGCAATCATTAGCAGTAGCATCATGTTAAAAAACAAGAGATGGGAGGGGGCCCGTAGCCAGGTAAACAAATGCATAGGAAATGCGACAGAGGATGGAGGCAGATGGACAGGCCGAGCAGCTCCAAGCAAACAGGCAAATCAACAGTGACCAGCAGAGCTAATGGACTCACTTTGGAAAACTAAAGCAATCTGTGTATGAACGTGTTTTTTTTTTTAATTCAAAACTTATATGGGGGACAAAAATCTTATTTTTATTAGAAAGAAATCAGCAAAAATGGCCACAGGTGTCTTTTCTCGAGAGGGATCAAAAGCAGACAGCCAGGTACCGTGTTTCCTCGAAAATAAGACCTACTCCGAAAATAAGCCCCAGTTAAGATCGTCAGTCAGATGGACGCATTTAGTACGTTATGACGAAGTTCCAGAAGAAGATGACATGACTGTATTTGAATAAACGTAGATTGTTGTACATGAAAAAATAAGACATCCCCTGAAAATACACCCTAAGGCGTCTTTTGGAGCAAAACTTAATATAAGACCAATCTTATTTTCGGGGAAATACGGTATAAGACCCAGTCTTATTTTTGGGGAAACACGGTAGGTATATGAGGCAAGAGTCTATCTAGGTGGAAATAGACATGACCAGCTCAATAAAGAGATGGAGTGGGTAGGACAGAAATATTACAGCCTCTGAATTATCTCAATAAAAATAATTGCTAAATTCTGAAGAATAACGCTCATCGGACTTTCCCATTTTACAGGTGAAGAAACTGAGTCGGAAGGGTCACTGCACTGTACGCAGCCACCCTCAGCTGTCCTGGGCTGCCATCATCTCACATGTGGAAATGACATAAACGAGACAGTCTAATATAATGGCTTCTACCCCAAAATCCAGATTCATAAAAACTTCAGTAAGACATGAAAAATACATATTCTACTTATGGGAAATGTCTGATCAATCTAAAACCAACCTTGGAAAATATATATATAATGATGGTTTGCTAGCCAAATTGCTGGTACAAAAAGAATTCCCCTGATAATACTTAGATTTAACTGTTTTCAAAATATGCTATTAAATCCAAAAAATCCACTCAGTCAATACTCTTATTTTAAAACCCTCATTTATTCACTTAAACATCTGCCCTAAAACTCTCTACTAAGCAACCTTTCATCCATACCTCACTTTATTACTACCAGACTTAAAAGCACTAAAACTTACTCAGAAGATAAATCACCAAGTGGAAAGATTCAGTCTTTCTCAAAAAACCCAAAATAAAACAAGTATGAGATACCACCAAAATAACAAAGAGGAAATAAAAATTATCAATGTTAATTATTTTAGGATGTGGGAAAACGAGCACACTTATTCCTCTGAGAACAGAGGACCACTAATCACTAATTAGCTACTACATGGCCAGAAACAAAGTTAAATGTTTTAAAGACATTATCTCACTTAGGTCTCAAAACAATCCTGGGAAGATAAACTATTATTAACTCATTTTACAGATGAAGAAATTGCCCAGGTCACAGAAAATGGTAGCAAATAGCAGAGTCAGGAACTATGAACCGTATTTGCCTTCTTTCCAAAATGCAATTCTTCCCAGTACTAGCCATCATTATTTAAAGCAAGCTGGTAAACATGTAGTAAGAGCTACAAACCTTTGCCCCAGTAACTCCACTTTGGGGAATACATGCCAAGGAAACAAACCAAAATGGTGGGGGTCGGGCAGGAAACCAATCTGTATGATTTCACAGCAGCTTTGTAACAGCAATAACTTGGCAATATCCCAAATGTGTCATTAATGTGGGGAAAGGGCTGGCAAAGGAGTGGCGGAAGGGGACACAACATGAAAATATCATGTGGCCACTAAAAGTGACATGTCAATACATGGAAATATCCTTGGAAAACAAATTTAAGCAAAAAATAACCATCAAAAAATACAGTGATTACAACTCTACAGCAAGATGTGTCTGTGTGTTCCTGAGTGGGAGAATCAGCATTTAATGCTCATTAAGGTGTTTCATTTGTTTTGTTTGTTTGTTTGTTTTCCATTAGGTTGAAGTTACCTATTTGTAAAGGCAACACAAGGAAACCCTGCTTTAAAGACGCTATAATTCAGAAATGTCCTTCTTTCCCTGATCCAAAAAGTGAAGTTTTCAGATAAAAATAAAGGAACAGCTGTACTAATTTGAAAGCTTCCCCCCTTAGATTCAGATTAACAAAACCTCCTTAGTTATAAGCCCATAGCTCATGAAATTTTGTTAAACATTTAGCAAATTTATTTTAAGAACAAGTAAGTTTACAAATTGGAACATTATTTCTGTCACCATTTGGTTTGCACTAATAATAAAAGGCCACACTCTCAGAATCTCACTCTTTTATAATACATTTGGAAAAGTAACACTACTGAAGATAACGTAAATCCATGGGGGTTGGGAAAGGTTTAAGAGTATCTGAACACAAGCCAAAATGTAGGTCCATGTGCTCGGTGCACAAAGTGGGAGGTTTATGCCCAACTGCCGTTTTCACAGGATCTCACTCCCCAGCAAGGAGCAGGCTATGCCCACGCAGGTACTTCATCCTATTCTGCCCAGGAAGGCAGGTGGGCCCGACGGCACCCTCAGCCCTACCACAGATACCCGCCAACCCTGTCATCACTCCCCTCCACCATTCAATAGCTCCCTGCAAACCCTGTCACCTCAAGGGAACAAGAGCACAATTAAAGAGCGTCCAAACTAACTGCTGCATCTTTTAAGATGAACGAGGTTGGGAAGCTGGGCAAGGAACTGGGCCAAAGTCAGCACTCTGACTTCCGCACGAGGGGAAGACAAGCAGATTCCTCCGCTCAGCAAGACTGTCCTCTGCCTGGGCAGGCCCCGCATCAGTCTTCATTCCAAGCTTCCTTTTTCTCTTTCCTTACCAACCCACACATCCTGTCCATGCTCCCATTTTGCCTAATACTTGGGATGACTTACTATTGTCCCTCAAGCATAAAGGACCACTGGGGCTTGGTTTGTACCTGGCAGCGAGCCAAACCCCCAATATGAACATACCTGCCTCCAAGGACAAGCTATCCAACATTGCGGCCTCCAGCCACATGTAGATATTTAAACTTAGATTGAATACAGTTTAAAATTCAGTCTCTCGGGGTTGGCCAGATGGCTCAGTTGGTTAGAGTGTGAGCTCTGAACAACAAACAAGGTTGCCGGTTCGATTCCCGCATGGGATGGTGAGCGGCGCCCCCTGCAACTAAGATTGAAAACGGAGACTGGACTTGGAGCTGAGCTGCGCCCTCCACAGCTAGACTGAAGGACAACGACTTGACTCGGAGCTGATGGGTCCTGGAAAAACACACTGTTCCCCAATATCCCCCAATAAAAAATTTTAAATAAAACAAATTCAGTCCCTCAATTGCAGTAGCCACATTTCAGTCACAAGTGACTAACAGTTACCTGGACTGTGCAGGCAAAAACACATCCATCGTCACAGGAAGTTCTACTGAACAGTACTGGGCTAGGAGAGCTCAGCACCTGCCCACCTGCCTTCACAATTCCAGGTGACATTCTCTCACAGCTGTCACCAGGTGTTATCTGTCACCTCATCTGACACCTAACTGATAGCTCAGTTTCACCGGGGCAGCATTTTTTATTTACACATAGTAAAACAGATGCTTTTGGTGTACAACTCCACGGGTTTATACACGTATAAGTGTACAATTAAATATATACATTCGTGTATCCACCATCACCATCAGCATAAGGAACAGTTCCATCATCCTGAAAAATTCCCTAGCACTGCCCATTTGTAGTCAAACCCTCCCTCTACCTCCCCAAACCCTGGCAACCACTAATCTGGCAGCTTTTAAAAAAACTGATTCCTGGCCTTCCCCTGGAAATCCCACTTAAGCAGGTCTGGGGAGAGGCCCGGAATCTCCCCCCACCTAAGAATGCTCCTCAGGTGATTCTGGTATTCAGCCAGGTTTGGGAACCTCTGGGGGAAACGTGGAATTGTAGTTTAATTATCTGCAAAACACACTCTGGTATCTAGTCTTGTAGTCTTCCCACCGCCATGGGTTGCTCTGTTGCACATGGCACACATCCATCTCAGGCTGGGGGCTCGGAAGGCAGGGCAAGCCCGACCGCTGGGGGCATGGGCAGGGTAAGAACTCTGGGGCTCTGGTTTCTGGAGGAGAGAGAGGCCTGTGAGTCACATGGCCTCCCATCCTAATCCCTTCCTGGCTCTTTGTGCCATGGATTCCTCATCTGGAAAAAAAGGAACCACATCAGAAATAACTGCCTGCCTCGAAGGCTCACTGGGTTTAGATAACATGCTCAAAGGCACTGGGCAGCAGGTATCCTGTCCTGAGCACATCATCACCACACCGAGTTGCCTCTGGATGGAACACCCCTCACACTGACTGTTTGCTTGACTGATGTAGGAGATCTGGACTCAAATTACAGTAATACTGTAGCCTTAAAAAACAAAAACGTTTTTTCCTCCTCAATTCACGATCCCACAGGCAAGGGACGAAATGCCAGTTTTAAAGGGGAATTCAGAAGAATCGGCATCATCTCAGACAGTCTCCTCTGCTCAGCGAGTAAACAATTACAAAGAGGGTCTACACTTGAGTTTAGCCATTCTCCACCTCCCCCCTTCCTCCTGCTCTGCTCAGGATTCCTGGAAAACACTGAAAAGTTTAAGATGATCAAAGGAAAAGTATGGCCAACACAAGAAATGCTATCATTTAACATCACATGTTTATTTAGCCCCACCAAGCCAAAGAGAGAAGATTGTTTGAAAGGGAGAGAATGCCTGCTTAATCAAGTAAAAATGCATTCATTACTATGCTATTCAACTTGGCTTTCCTGAAATCAGACACTTTTGCCCCTAGACCATAAGATTGAAGCGATTTGAAATGAAAATATTTCCTGTCCACTGCTTGCCAGTTTCTAGCCCCAGAGTGATATAACAGATGACATCCAGTACAATAAATGCTTTTATTAACCATAAATTTGAGACTGCTTTAGGGATTTGAAGTGTTGGGTTTCATGCTGAAAAAATGTAATGTTACCCACAGACCATCAGTGAGTAACAAAAACAGAGGCACAGGTTATGCTACTTTGATCAAATTATGGCCAAAAAAAAAATCGTCTTTTGCATTTAAAATAGTAGTTGCATTCGGGGCATATCTTCTAGGAGCACCACAATAGTTTAATCATATGTCTTGGAGACTTTAATGGAAATTCATCCTGAGTGCAGATTTACAGAACCAGCAGCTTCTGTTAAACAGAAAGGAAATTGAAAAGTGTTACGAGGCTACGTGAGCTGAGAAACTCAAATACTAAAATGAGACTCTAAGTCAGGGATTCTCACCTCAGCCCCACTGACATAATGGGCCAGATAATTCTTCATTGGGGAGGGCCAACTTGTGCACTGGAGGATGTTGAGCAGCACACCTGGCCCCTACCCACTAAATGGCAGTAGCATCTCCCACTCCTGGTTGTGACAACCAAAAATGTCTCCAGAAATTCCCCAAGTCACCCCCAGTTGAGAACTATTGCTCTAAGTCCAATTTCAGACCCGTTTAGCAAATTCTGCCTGATTTCTCCTTCTCCAACGACAATGTCAGAACCGGAGGGGTCTCCCAGCCTCGGCTCTCTGCCTCTATAGCACCTACCCTATAAAGAAATGCTTAGCCCCCAGTGATTTCTAAAATCAAAGGCACTCTGCACTTCCACCAAAACGGCAGGGGGGGGGGGAGGCCAAGAAAGGGGGGACATGGAAAAAAGAACTTTCTCTCCTGTGACCAGAGCAAACTAGATGAAGCAAAGGCAACTCGAACCCCCTCCCAAGGCCCAGCCTTTGTGTCGGCCGTGCATTCCAGCACAGGAGCCCGGCCCACTGGGCTGGGCTGTACCACAGCACTGCTTTCGGGCCTTTTACTGTCAGGCCACAGAGGGGACAGGGACTCGGTGCCAGAAAAGAAAAGAAAAAGCAAAGTTGAACCTCTGTGGTCCATTCTCTGGATGCTGAATGTCCTACTATTATATCTCGGCATGACATTTCACGGCCAGCAGGGGAGGAGGCCAGGTCCTAAAAGCTGAACAAACGTGGGCGAACAGGCCTGTGCCCTCACAGTCTCCCTGGACTTATGAATAAAAGATGGAGGTTTTGTCTCTGTCGTTTCCCTGGTACCCTGTAAGAATAACAACGTGTCGCTTTTTGACGTTTTAACTTACTTTGAAAAATAATCAATATTAACTTTACATGTCTTGGCCCTAAAATCTGGGGTAGGGACAAATAAAAGAAAAAAAGGCCATGTAATTAGGTAGAAGATAGCAATTCAAGTTAAACTAATGAAACTGTCTGTAAAGGACTCTAATAAAATAATTTAGGCAATACGCAATCACAGAACTTAAAGGCTGGAAACTGACTTTGAGGATATGTTTTGAGTGAAGTGGCCTTTACTGGAAATAAAGTTCAATGTTTTCTTAGCACAAAGGAAAGGAATGGCTGAATTTTGGTGTGAGGAAGCACTCAGCCGTAAACCTGCCCCAGCCAAATAGAGGTTTTAACAGGAACTCATTCCAGTTGCTCAGGGCGACATCTACCACTGTTTGCAACAAGCCTGAGTGAATAGCAAAGCCTTGGGCATTCTTGACACACAGCACTCCTAATTTCAAGAGTGCAACACTTGATTTCAAATAGTCTTTAAAGAAAGATCGTATTACCGTGTTTCCCGAAAATAAGACCTAGCCAGACAATCAGCTCTAATGCGTCTTTTGGAGCAAAAATTAATATAAGACCTGGTCTTATATTATATTATACCCTTATATAAGACCAAGTCTTACATTGTAGTAAAATAAGACCAACTCTTATATTAATTTTTGCTCCAAAAGATGCATTAGAGCTGATTGTCCGGCTAGGTCTTGTTTTCGGGAAACACGGTATAGGTTGTGTGCACTTCCGTTGGACCCTCAGTAAAGGAAAAGGGAAGCCGTAATGTAAAGCATCGTGATTTTTTTTTAAAAGACAACACAAGACAAAACTTGTGTTAAATCCAACCATTGGGTTAAACCATTAGAAAGGTCTCTGTGTGCAACAATTTCAAGTTGAAAATTCAAATTTTGCTTAAAACTGCATCTATATTTTTAATCTATCAATACCCAAAATACGACAAGGTCACAATATCACCTGTAAAGGGATCTTGCCAAACTATTTATCTTGAGGAAACAAATCAGAAATCCAAATGATGGAGCTGTCTACACAAGTGACCTGGACACTCCAGAATACGTATACTATAAAGGACCAATAAAACCGCTGAAGGAAATATTCTAGACTAACGAAGACTAAAGAGACAGGGCACCTAAAAGGAATGAGTGATCCTTGTCTGAATCCTGGGTTGGGATTCAGAAAGAAAGCACGTAGGACAGACATTAGGAGGACAACAGAGGTGCATGTGGCAAAATGTTAAGAACCGGTGGCGCTCGGCAAGGGGAAACAGGTGTTCATTTCATTGTTCTTTCAACTTTGCTATAGGTTTAAATTTTTCAGAACACACACTACGAGAGAGACAGTGGAGAGAAGCGCCAGGTACAGGTGAATGGCTGCCTGATGGTCTGTGTGGGGGATGGAAAACATCGACTTCATCTTACTGTTTGGTTTCAGAAAATGTATGCCCAAAAATATTACTAATATTTTTCAGTAAAATTATATCAAGTCTTAATATAGAATAGATCCAGGATAAAAATAAATATTAAAAAACCATTATAGGACGGTCAGTTAGCTCAGTTGGTTAGAGTGCGGTGCTCTTAACAACAAGGTTTGCCGGTTCGATCCTCACATGGGCCACTGTGAGCTGCGCCCTCCACAACTACATTGAAAACAACGACTTGACTTGGAGCTGATGGGTCCTGGAAAAACACACTTAAAATAAATAAAGGTTTAAAAAAAAAAAAGAAACCATGATAGCATGACTTACTCACTTAACCAGGCGGCAGGGGCGAGAGGCACACCCAGCAGACATGTAAGAAATTCATGTTTTCCTGCTTTTAAAAAAGTCCTAAGTCCCTTTAAAAATCCCCTTTATGCCTTTGCCTAAAACTCTTCTGAGGTTATCATTCTTTCCCCTCTTATCAGAATTCCTACTAACATAAAAACTTTTTAGAATGGCTCCAACAAAAGAAATGCATGGCCCTTTTAAGTAAAAGGAAGAAAGTTCAGGAGATGGGAAATTTGCTCAAGTGAAAAGATGTCGGGTAGAATTTCTGTCTCTCCAGGACTTCAAAACCAAGGGAGGAGAACAATGAGCAGCCTTAGGAGGGACCTGGTGACAGTCACCTTGGGCACACAGGACACTGGGAACCCACAACTCTGGCTGCCCTGAAGCTGTCTTCAGGCAGCACAACCAGATGTTACATTTTCTCCGCTTGATTTCGGTAAAACTCCATGACCTCTTTCTCAAATTAAAAAGGCAATGCTATTTTTTTAAACCACAGGAGCTATCTTTAGTGAAGCCTTCTAAGGATTTCATTAATTCATAGCCAGCCAACCAGGACTTTTCCCACAGTCTCCCACAAAAAAGCCCGGGAAGTCACTGATTGCTTGGCTGGATCTGAATATGAGCAGAGGTAAGATCAGAAATATCTAGTTCCTCCCACAGGGAGGCAAGGCATGAAAATCAAAGCCGGGCAAAAACTCATTACCACAGCTGGCCAGCAAACCCACAGCCCCGGAAAGAATCAAAGAGCATCTTTGATTCTGGATGGACCGTCTAGCAACTTCAGAAAATGAAACACATTCACAACCAGAGGGAAATGAAACAAAACGAGACCAGTACGTCTGTTCGAGGGACAGAGTGGTCACACCAACTGAGGGCCGCTGCCAGGGAGGAAGGTTCATTTCATTCCCGTCGTTTCGTCAGGTCCAAAACCAGGATGCTTGGTGAGCACTTAGCAGTAACTTCCACATTTTTGCCCATCCACAGTGCTGTGGAACCCGGACAATCCAAATATACCCTCCTCAAGCAACCGACACGTCGCACAGTGTGATTCCCATCTAATACCAGCCCCAGTCATGGCCTTGTCATTCCCTGGGAGCCCATCCTGCAGCCCAGCAGTTGGACGGCATGGGGCACACAGTGCCAATAATCTGTGGTGTGAATAAGTGGAGCATATTTTTATGCTACTCTCAGCCCCTAACGCCACATCATGTGCCAATGTCAAGACAACGTAAGTACAGAACTTTAGAGGAACTTTTTACTGCTATTGCTGGACTTACGTGTCACCTCCTCGGAGGGACAACCCGAGATCATCCACGGGTACAGCCATCGCTCTCATCACCTCATTTTAATTTCCTGCCGAGCACTCAGTCATTCAAGAAACGTGCAGGGAGAAGCTACTAGGTGCTTGCTACTGATGGCATGATGCAGCAGGGAACAAAATAGAAGCCCTGCCTCATACAGCTGACACTGCAGTGGGGGAGACAAACGGACAGACAATTTGGAAGCATGATGGGGCAGTCTGACTTTACTGTTACGTGTCTGGTACCCACCTACAGCTGCAGCCTTCCTGTCCCCACCCCCTCTAGTGAGCCACCCTCCTCCAGCTTTGCGCACATCTTTCTTTTTGCCCAAACTGTCACCCCACCTCCTGGTTCCCCTCACCGAGAGGCCCTGCTCAATGTCCCCTCAGTGAGACCGGCCTTCTTCAGACATCCCGGTCCCTTCCTCTAAACCACCCAAATTAGGTTTCTGCTTCTCCACTGCATCACTGCAAATGCACTCTCACTAAATTTGGGAACATGATAGGCGTTCTGACTTTACTAAATTCGGACTTTGAGGGGCACAGGTGAAATTCACATGGGAAGGCCAAGGGGTGGTATGGAGAAGCCTCCCAGAGAAAGGTGGGCTTCCACCAAAGCAGGGGAAACTGAGGCAGGGCAAGCAGGCAAAGTTACTGGGAACCAACTGAGGAACAGACTACAAAGCCAGAGTTCCAAAGCCGGGCTCCACGCAGCACCCCAGACACTGGCTGGCCAGTACCACAGAATGACACCATGGCTTGACACAGAAAAGCTGCTCAAAAAACCATCACTTGCCGCCTCCAAATAAGTCTTTTTGAACTTCAGATATTGAGCAGTTACCATAAATCCTCCCCGTGGGAGCGCCTGTGCCCCACCCAGAGCAAACGGGCCCACTGCAGAGGAAGGAGGTGAGAAACTGTCACTCATCAGGGATGAGGTGCTGGCTCACTGCTCCTGCATTTGGCCTGGACTGCACTGCACTTTCCTCAGATAAAAGGAGGGCCAATTCAGGAGAGGAGAAACCAGAAATCACCTGGACAGAATACAATCACAGAGAAATTTCTAAACCATATGGCCTGTCTCAGGAAAATGTACCTCTTCGTTCCAAGGAAACCCTCCCTCTAGCCCCATCAACCCTCCCACTCTTGAGTAAAAGTGTCCATCTCAGAACAGAAATCTGGGGCCATAGCCAGCATTTTTTAAAGGTTTACCATTCAGTGGGGGAGGGGGATCTACAAAACTGACAAAACAGAACAGTTGGAAAAACTCCTAGTTTTTAAGAGAATAAAGTATTTTTTAAATCTTAAAAAAAAGTTTTTTTTAAAGCCTAATCCCTTATGATTTCAAAAGGATTCATTTGAAGTATTCATTTAATGTGTGAAATGTAAATATCCATCTGAACATTTTAATTAATACTATCAATTTCCATTCCCTTTTCAAAGTTGCTGCTTCAATTTTATATGGCATTTCTGAAAAGTTCAAGCAAGATTTCCTACAATGTAGTAATTTTCATGAAAAGCCTCGTGATTAATGTCTATTAGGTCAGGTTTGGAATGAAAAAACGTGCAATAAAATTACAATTTGTTCAACTTCCAGCAATAGTTGCCCTCCACTGTCCTTTCAACTCTTGAGTTGCCAGCGTTATGCAAATAAGACATATTACTGTTAGGTTAACTATAAAACAAATGCTTCTTGAAAGTGCACGGTAGAGGTAGTTTTCATTTACACTATTAAATCAGACAATTTATAGACCAACTTCCGTTTTAGAAGAGAATTACATGTGTGTTCACATCACATCTTTATTTTGTCATCCACCCAGTGATTTGTTGAGGACAGCTGGTACCTATTAAGTCCCCCCTTTAAATGTTGTAGCCTTAATTAGCTACATCCACCTTCCCCCAACATTTTCAAACAAGGAACCAAAGAAAAAGGAAGCCGTTTTTATCATGAATACTTTGAACAATGGAGTTATAAATATTAAAATAATAGTCTCCATTAGAGACTAACTAGTTATTCCTTTTTTAGGCCCCTTCACAAAAACAAGATACAGATGGCGTTTAAATTTTCAATCTTCGTTACTTAAGTAATTTTTTAATTATTCAATTTTCAGTTTCCTGCCTGCTGTTATTAATTAAACCTTCTTCTAAGATACTGGCTGGGAAAGGATGAGGACCAGTCTCCCCGGAGATATTCTGGGTATTATTTAAGCTACCAAATTCTAACTTGGACTCCTGTGCACACGAGACCAAGCAGACCAAGTCTGCAGGTAGAGAATAAGCTGAGTATGGTTTTTTCTGAACAGACATCATGCTTGTCCCAGACACTGAAAAGTTTCCAGCTCACACAATGAGAAATTCAGTTGATCAAATCGTTTTAATCTGCCATATGCAAATAAAACACACACTACTCTGGTTACAATTTAGGCTTCTCTTCTTTTAAAAAAAAAAGAAGAAGAAGAAGTACCCATTCGTGTATTCAGAACTTCAAGTGTGAATTATGTCAACAGGCTAAATTTTGAGCAAGATAAGGAGCCACTTCAAGGATTCCCCCTTAGATTTGCTTTCTTCTAAGAGACCTGTCCCAGCTTTAATCTGCAGTAAGACTATCTGTTTCAATAGGATGCAATCACTGCGGGCTTGTGTCTTTTCAATCACCCAGTGGCCCTACCGGGTTTAGAGTGGCAGAGAGGAAGTGGCCTGTGGTTAAACAGAGGAAATACCAAGGCATTTTAATAGAGCAAATAGTCTCTTTACTTCCCACCGGGAAGAGCTTCAAAGGCCCCCGGGCCCTGGAGGAGACAATGTGTTGCGGGGCCATCAGTCACCTAATCGTGTGTCAGACCCGTTCAGAACAACCCAGCAGCCAACACAAACACTGCCCAGGAGGACATTGCCTCCCACTGGCCAGGCAAATCAGGCTGCCTGGAGATGGGGCCCAGACAGCCCTCCTGGCCTGCTAAAGGCAGGAGACCCTCCAAACCTGGGGGAGATGCAAAATGGAAAAGGTCTCAGCTGCAGGACAGAGGTCTGCTCCAAGGGCACTGTGCCCTTTTTGTGAAGCTTCTGGGGACCCTGAGCCCCCCTTCAGGCCATACTCTTACAAATTGGGGCTGGAGGGCCCAAGCTTCCAGAAGCCTGAAAACCCATCCATCAGAGGCAGACACAAGAGGCGGTGAGGGGGAAAGGGACATTTATTTGTTGATGGGGGGGCCCCAGCAACAGCAGACATCTGCTGGGGCACAGTATGTTTCAAGTTTAGGGACCGATGAGGGAAAAGAGGGTTTGCAAGCTAAAAAAAACAAAACCCCCAGACCCAATACATTTTAGGCCAAATGAAGCATGAAAAATACTCAACCTAAAATAAAGACTTAAAAAAGCATTAGCAGTTCTTTCCTTTGTAGGGAAGCTGTCTGTAAGGTTTGAACCGCTGTGAATATGATTTGGATCCTACCCTACTCTTTCCTGAGACTGTTTTCCAGACAAGCCCAGCTGTTCTGGGGAGGAACCCAGTGGAAGCATCAAGTCCCCTTCCGTCCAGGCCTCCTCTTCAACCCCAAGCCAGAGGCACACATCCAAACTGGGGGTGCCCTGCCCAGCTGGCTCCCCAGGCCCCCCTCAGCCAGCCTGACCCCTTTCACTGGCCAGGGCTCTGACATAGTCTCCACTTTTCACTCTCAACCCAGTGAAGTAATTTGAGGTCAAACTCTGATTTTAAGTGTTTACAATGTGGCTTCTCTTCCCGTTTCTCCCCATCATGGAAGCCCGTCTCCTAAAGCAAGGGCTCTCATCCTTGAGAGAACAGCAGAGGAACTTGTTAAAAATGCCAATGCTCGAGCCCTACCTGACTCTCATTCTGGTCCCAGAAGCCTTGAGTCTGCATTTTCACAAGCTCCCAAGGCTATTCTGATATTGGAAGCCCTTGGATTCACATTGAGAAATCTTGTTTGGAAGGAAATGGTGCCACAGCCATACTTAGTGGCTGGTCACATTTGCCCAGCTGTATCCTTGAGTTAATAACTAGCCAATATCCCCAGGCACTGCAGGGGCTCCAGGGTCAGGTGGGGAGAGAAGGGAGGGCTGCTCAAGAGAGATGGACCTGGGCCAGGAAGATTCCCAATGAACTCTGCAAAACAGGTTGGAAGAAGCATTGCACTTCTTACAAAAACATCTCTGTGAAAAACGTGTCAACCAGGGCTGAGTCATTTTTAGCCAAGAATTCTGTAAAGGACACAAAAGCATGTATAACACAGACGACATGGCCATAAGACAGGCAGACCAGATGCAGGCTTGGGAGCCATGAGCTACAAGTGAATGAAAACGCATCCAATTCAGAATAAAATAAACACGCCTGGGCCCACAGCCAAGGAGAGTTCTTGGATTGGACTTTTATCAGGGACCTAAATTTTAACCAGCTGGAACTTCTTCTTTTCCAAGTACCACCCTATTCCTTCCTACCTTTGGAGATGAAGTATTTGCCTTAAATGGGAAACTTGCACTTCACTGTAAAGATGATGCCAGCTTTCTAACTTCCTGAATTCCTGACGGAGCAGACATTTTGGGGGTAGAAACTGTGTTTCAGGGATAACAGACCAGAGAAGGTGTACCCCATTTAGGTAGGAAAGCAAGAAATGTTTCTCCTCCACCACCTCAGGAAAAGCTACTAAAAATCCTGTGTGAGTAGATTCCTAATTCTTTGTTCCATAAATACATAGGCTTCTCAAACAACCAGAAAGACAAGAGGAGGGGAAAGCTCAGCATAAGTGACTGACATAAAGTTACCCATCACAAACAGATATGTTTTGCGATCAAAAAGCAAGTCTTAAGACCTAGTGTCAATGAGGATACAAAATTCTCCTCTGGAAGTTTTACAAATTGTTTCTTCTTTGGGGAAACTCTATTTATTATTCAGAGAGCAACTTTACCTGGCAAGGGCCCTAAGAGATTTTTTTTTTAAGTAGTCGAGGAAGTGTGCCCACAACTCATTTCTAAAACACTGAGCTGTGTTCAAGATGGTATCAGCCCCTTAATTGCGCCGCTAATAATGGGGAGGTTGTGAAATCTGACCACTTAAACCAGGCCGGCTCCTCTGAGAGCAGCCCTGAAGGGTGTTAGCAGAGCTGGAGAGAGAGGGTCCCGTAGCTGGCTGCAGTCACCTTGCAAGTCCTGGGAAAATACACATTCCTGCGGTGGCAAGCAGTTCCTGGAGATCAAGGGGGTCCCTGGCTCAGCCTCTCCAGCCCCCAGATCTTGCCCCTCCTTCAGGGCTCACTCTCCACCCTGCTGTCCCCTTCCCAGGTTCTGACCTGGACCCACAGGAAGCCCTCTCCTGTTTGCATCCTACATTATCAACCCTTATTCTTCTATGTTCACATAGCCCCACCTAGACTGGAAGCAACCTCAGAACTGAGAATAACATCTGTGGGCTGAACACCCACTGTCTGATAGGGGCTTCAGACATGAATCAAATACCCAAGTCACTGTACACGAGTACCTCCTGGCCAGTCCTCTGACAGAGCAACTTCTGGAAGAACTTAACCTAGGGAGGTAGGAGCAGGGAAGGCTTCCTGTAGCAAGTGATGCTGGAGCAGCGAGGGGAGGCTGACATATAAAGGCAGGGAATACAGGCAGGAAGAGCATGTGCATACGCCTGCTGTGGGGAGGACACTGGAGCGTGGTGCTCGGATCTCTCCCCCACTTCCTAAAAATCGATCACTTAATACAGGATTGAGCAGGATGGCTGCAGGGTCTAATTGGGTTCAGCCAAGATTTACAGGGCTCCAGGCCCTGAGGCCACCAATATAAGGTTAAGTGCCTGCCTAGAGAAAATAGTCTGAAGACACAGACGTGAACAAATACTGAGGATGTAGTCTGGTGAGAACCAAAGTGCCAGGACCTGCATGAAAAGGCAATGAAAGGGAAATGGCTTCCCCTGAGGAGGGGTCACCTGAGCTGAGTCTTAGGCCAAGGCAGGCATTCTCAGGCGAGGAAAAGGCTTCCCAAGAGCAGGGAAAAGCATGGTTCAGCGGCATAAAGGGCAGAGGGAGCAGGATGAGAGCAACAGGGGCTCACGCTGAAAGGATAGCTATGAAGGCAGGTAGGCAAGCTGGTTCGGGGAAAGCTGGTGGCTCCATGAGATGCAGCAAAGGCAAGTCCAAGAGAGAAGGAGCCATGTGTGAGGTTGGGAAGGGCCTGGAGATGGCCCAGAGGCTTCCATGCTTATTCAAAAAGGGGATGAAGATGACCCAAGGAAAGGATAGGTGGAGCCAAGGTAGGCTGAAGAGAAGGCCACCCCCAGCCAGAAGTAGTGGTGAGAGAGAGGAGGTCGGCAGGAAGTGAGGCCACGAGGGAGCCACCATTAATTCTGTGTGGGTGCAAATTTAGAGGAGGAGAACACATTCCCCTAGGCAAGGAGAACAAAACCACCCAGCTTGGCCCCTTTGGGGCACTACTACACCCACTGCATTAAAATGTCACAAGCTTTGTGCACTAGCGCATGAAGCCACCTAGGCAATTGCAGGAAAACAGCAAATTAGACTGACCCACCTATGGCATCATAGGAAAACCCAGAATAAATGCCTGTGACGCTGTTATTCAAAGGCCGGCTTACCTATCAGTCTAGACCCACAAAATTGCGGAGGATAGATAAGTCAACATGAGAGAGTCTTAAGGAAAACTTTTTGATCTAAAAACTGGGGGAAACCTGGTATCTATTTAAAAAAGAAAAACACCAGAATAGTGATATTTTACTGAAATGGGAGTGAGAAAATGTGACGCTTTACTCAAATAGGAAGGAGGTTATATTCCCTATGGGGTTGGTGGGAGAGTGGGCTACAGCTGTCTATGTTGCAGCGCTTGGGTTTGAAGACATCCGAGCAGCCTGGCTCCCACCCGGTTTTCCACACGGTGCCTCAGAACGAGGGGCCAGTGCGCTGGGGGCAGCAGCCCGGGCCCCTGCCGGCGAGCCTCGTCCTCGGCCTTGCCCGCGCACAGGCTGTTCTGGGCGCTCCAGAAGGGGTGGGCCGACGTTTCCCTAAGGAGCTACCGCGGACCCAGCCCTCAGAGCAGGAGTCCTGGGGCAAGTAGGAAGTCCCCATTCCCTCCCATTTTCCAGGGGAAGCCCGTGTCCTCTCCACAAGGCTGAAGGCCACTGAGTGGCTTCCGTGGGAGGTATGGGACACATGCACGCAGTCTCTAGGTCCCGGGGTCGCCCAAGCCCAGACACCCCGGTAGGGACCCGGGCCGGCAGCGTCCTGGCGCACCCGGCCCCCCACCCCATGCTCCTCCGTCCAGACCGCGTCAAAAGAACGCTCCGTTACGGAGAAAGGGCTCCAGGCACACGGCGTGAGTCTGTGCACCCGTCTCGTCGCGGGCACCTGACGGCGGTGACAAACTCTTGCCTCTCTGAGGCGATGAAAAATCTCAACTCTAGCTGGGGCGGGGGACGGGAGGTCATCCGTGATACCGTTCGTCGACGAAGGTGTGAACCAGAGACCAACATTTCCCAGCAAGTGGGGAGGGCAGGGTTAGGGGAGGGGAACACATTGCCACAGGCGACGAGACCAAAACCACCCGGCCTGGGGACGGGGTGCCAGTGGGTTAAGTCAGCCCGGACCAGAAGGAACAAAGCGGCCCAGAGCGGAGGGCGCATCCCTCCCCGGCGCTCCGGGTCCCCTCCCTGGCCGTCCCGAGATCCTGCAGAGCTGCAGACCAGAGGTCTGGGGGAAGGCTCCCACTCGCGCTCCAAAGCGCGCCCGGTCCGGACACCTCGGAGGATCCCAGCTCCGGGGCGCGCAGCGCTGAGGCGGAGGAGGTCCCAGGCCCCGAACAAAGGTGGGGCGCCCTCCTCCCACTCGCTGCCGGACGCCCCTGTCGCCCGTCCTCCCGGAGCCGGACTCCGGCCGGTGGCCGCGCCTCATTAGCAACACAAAGCCGGGGTCCGGCGGCCCCTTTCATCCCGGCTGGGGCTGGCGGACGCGCGTCCCGGGAGGGAGACAGCTCTGCAGCCGGGGGGTCCCAGCCCGGCCGCGGACTCCGCAGAGAGCAGTCAAGTTGGCGCGGGCGCTGCCGCCCGAGAGCACCTGTGCGCCCGCGCCCGCCGCGCTTTTGGGGACCGCGAGAAACTCGCCGTCCTCTCCTTACCCTCCAGCCACAGGTGTCGGCGCCCCGCGCTCTGCTGGAGCCACCCGCCGCCACGGCCAGCTGCGAGCCGTTGAGACAGGCGTTGACCGTGAAGAAGACGGAGCAGAGCTGCAGCCAAGGGGCCATGGCCGTGCGCTCGCCCAGCCCGGCCCTACTCTGCACCCCGGCAGCCCGAGCACGCAAGCCCTGAGTGGGCGGTGGCGCCAGCGGCGGCTGTGGCGGCTGCCGGCGGGCCGCACCACCGGGCATGCGCCGCGGGCCCGCCCCGCCCCTTCTCTCCGGACCCCGCCCCAGCCTCGGCTCCGTTGCTCTGGCCCCGCCCCTCCAGCCTGCCCCTTCTTCTTAGCCCCGCCCCCACCTGTAAGCCTGTCCCTATGGGCACGCCCCGAGGAGCCGCTGAGAGGCCGGCAGCTGCAGGTTTGTTTTTTTCCCCTCACCTGAGAGGCCTTTTTTTTAATCCAAAGGATTTGTGCAAGTGATGCCTGCTGCCTTCAAAAACTCGGGAAAACAAAGAATATTATAATAATAATAATTTTAATAATAATGTAATAAGCACCTACTCTTTGCCAGGCCTCTCTCCGAATCCTCCCAACCACACAGGGACACGTCACTATTATCATTATCCCAGTTTTCAGCGCAGAAAATGGGTAATGTAGTGGTTAGAAAACTCCTGGCTGGACTTCGGACAAATGGTTCGCTCTCGCCACGTCACTGTTCCCTCAAACTGTAAACTGGAATAAGCATAAGAGTATCCTAGCCTGTTGAGGATTCTAATGGTGAAATCCACGCTACAATGCTACACTCTATCTTTAACTATCATTGCATAAGGTCACAGAGCTGGTACCTGCCAGACCTGAGATTCAAATTCACATCTGACAAGAACCACTGCACTTGTCAAACGTACCCTTGTGGAGTGAGTAGTATTTCTGTTTGGAAGAGAAAGCTGAGGCTCACAGAAGTGGAGAAGCCAAGGTCACGCACTTGTTCACCACAGTCCTCCTCTTTGCTTTGTCTTGTATCTGTGCGTCTGCGTCCTACGTCCTACGTACCATTTGGCCCTTCTCCATCGCCTCCTCTCTCATCTATGCCGCCGCCTCCTCCTCCGCTAGGGGACTGTTGGTTCCATGCTTTGCTTGCTTCTAGGGCTCCCCTCACCCTCCCGGACACTCTTGGTACTCTTCATTGGGTCATTCCCGTCCCCGACAGCAGGGGAAGTCAGGGGTTTGGCCATGAATGTCAGGGGCTGAGATGAGGCCAGGACCACATGGGTGTTGGAGAAACACCACGGAAGCCAGGAGGCTGCTTACTCCCTTGGTTCCTTAATCTATATGACACTCCGGCCTAGATATGCTCCATAATTTATTAACCCTGCTGAGGGGCTTCTATTATAATCAGTGATTCAAAAATATCCTCACACATTTATCTTGATACATTTATTCAACTATTTTCTTAGGATACATTCCTAGAATCGGAACTGCTGGATTACATACATTAAAAATTGCCAAACTGCTCAATATTTCATTGCCATCTTAATTGGATTTTCTGGTCGCTAATGAGGTAGACCATGTATTTAGTGGCCATTTGCATTTCTTCCTTTGTTTTGGAGTTCGATTCCAGAGAAAGGATCAGTACTTGGAGCTTATGATAGAGGGAGAAACTTAAGGAGGGAGCTGGGGAGAGGAGAGTTTCGCCCTGGGTTTTACTTACATCACCATAGGAAGGAGTGCTGGAGAGGCCAGAGCAAAGTTCCTGCTGCATTTAGAGTCTCCACACCCACCCACCATTGTATTTCCCTCCACCCACAGCCCACTGCCATGCTGGCAACTGCCAGCCTCTGAAAACATACTGTAGAGTTCACAGAGTGCTCCAACTTCTCTAAAGAAATATGGAGGACACAAGAAAGAAAAGGCCTAAGTGTCCACTCTAAAACATGGTTAGAATGACATACCTCAGGACCAGGGACTGAGAGGCCACCTATTTACCCTCTAGGGAGGCCATAAACATTCATGTGCGGTGGGGGTGGGAGACCACATATATCAAAGGGTTGAATTTGGTTAGGAAATAAAGATAATAAGCTGGCATTTGGCAACATCATCCTGATTCTGATCTTCTCCATTGATTCTTTCCTCTCATTCCCTCTATTTATCCTGACCCTTCAGAATATTTGTGAGGCTCCAGCAAGTGAACCTCTGTATTGGGAGCTGAGCTAAAATGAGGGCCCCACACAACCTCCATGGACCACACCTTCCTCTGAGGCCACAGGTGAGCCCAGCTCTGTAGGTGCCCAGAGAACGAAGCACTCCCCAAATACAACACATGGTCTCACCCACAAACGCCAGGATTGCCTACAGCCCAGTCTCAATTTCACACCCCTCCCCATTCCTGTCTGATTCACCTCTCTGCCTCCAGTATCTGGCCCTCTGCCTGGCACCACTTCAGCGGGCAAGAAACTATTGTCATCTTCATCCCTGTTGGGAATGAAGCCGGGGATTAAACAGATTAAGTCACCTTAAAATAAGCTGTTGACAAAATGCAAATATATTTCTCCAGTTTACCCAGAACCTAATCAGATAAGAAAAATCCTTAACACGGGATTGGATTTTGTTAGGAGTCAAATTATCCCCTGAAACACAAGAAAGGATAAAGTGATCATGGAAATAATTTGTATCCTCAATCATTTTTAGCCAAGAATAACTAAAGATCATTTTAATAAATAGTGATTAGAAGCAGTGGGTCGAAATTCTAACTTGTTTTTGGTATTGTGATCAAGTAGTGTTTTATGTACTAATCAAGATTTAAAGGTAAAGGGTGCCCCCTCCCCCCCAATCTTCCAGCAGGCTGAGGGTACAAGTTTCCCAGGGCTTTGGGGGAAGCTGTATGCGGAGAACTGGCACCCTCCTGAGAGCTCCCAGCCTCTGTCCCGAGCACCCCCAAGGCTACCTGGATACTAGCACCCCACCACCACCACTACTCCCCCCATAGACACCCCCACCCCGTCTTGGCTGGAACAGGTTCTAGTTGCCATCCTGTCCTTTTCACAGGTGAGGAAGCCGACACTCAGGGATGAGGCCCTAGTCTCATCTGACCCTCCCCACCACTCCGCCACCCGCCACCTCCACTCCCCTCCATCCCCCCCCCCCACACACACACACCCGAGTTTCCCTTGGGCACGCACCAGCACAGCCGCCTTTCCAAACAACCCTTGGAGCCACTTAGATTACCCATAGGCAGGGCCAGCGGCGGGCAGAAGACCTGGGGAGGATGACCCAACCCCGCGTCTCGAAATCCCCGGACACGCACCCCGAAGTGCCACTGCAGTGCACGCCGCCGCCACTACACGGAATTTACTCATCCACCGGCGAGACTCCGCATTCCTTTTCTAGGAGGTAATGAAGCACCGGGCGCCCAGTCTCCACGGTAACCGCAAGGGGGCGCGCGCGGTCCGGGTAGGAGGCGCCCAAACAATCCCGGCCGCCGACAGTGCCCCTCATTCTAGGGCAAAGGCCTCAGCGCAGGTGCAAATACTCTCCGTTACCCAGAGCTGGTGCTAAGTTTGGGGGAAGTAGAGTCCAGGAAGAGGTAAGAAAAGAAGGTTCAATATGGGCTTTAGTAACCACGTGGCTTTGAGCAATGCACTTAACCTCTCGGGATGTCAATTTTCTCCACAGCAACACGGGAATGACATGGGTGCACACCTCCCTGGGTTTTTGCGCATCTGAAGTAAGCCAGTGGCTCTGAGGGCGCATGAATGTAACTGTCGCCGGGAGGTAGAGCAGGAGTTGACGCCGGCAAGTCCAGGGGCAGCTGGAACCCAGACAGTAACTGGGGGAGGGGGCCACCTCTATCTCCTTCAGGAGCTAACGCCCTGTTTGGGTCTGCGCTAGACTGGAAAGCTATGGACTATGTCTTGTTTATCATTCATGCATTCACTCACTCATTCAACAAATACAGATGGACTCCCTGTACCGTATCAGGCATCATGCCAGAAGCTGGGGACCAGTGTGAACAACACAGACCCTGTCCCCAACAAGACACCGTCCCAGCTGTCATAGAACCTACAAGCAAACATTCCATGGGGACACTGGCATTACTCAAATAACTACATGACCAGGAGATATTACAAGTAGATGCATTGTCTCTAAAGAAGTGATACCCAAGATGAGGTTGCAAGCACAAGAGTTACCTGGGCAAACGGGAGCAGAGAGAGGAAGAGTGTTCTGAGCAGAGAAGAGCATAAGCAAAGGCCGTTGGGCAGTAGGGAACATGGCATCTTCAAGGAACGAAAACAGGCCACTGTGGTTGGAGAGCAGGTGTAGAGGAATGGTGTGAGGTGAGCTGGAGAGACCTGCAGGCGTTGGCCCGCAGAACTTCGTACCTAACAGAACCTGGAAACTTCTGAGGGGTTTAAGGGCAATGACAGGACTATATTTTGAAAAGGTCCCTATATCCCAAGTGCCGAGTACAGGGTACCACCCTGCATGTAGTCACATTCAATACATACTTGTTTAATGAATGAATGATTAGGATCGTTGTTGAAATTCGGGGATTTAATGTCTTGAATGCAAAAATCATTAAAAAGCCTGGAAAAACATCCAACCCTACCAAAGCTCCAAATCATGCAAATAAAATAAAATAAAATAATAAAATAAAATAAAATAAAATGCATAAACTTTTCTTGTTGTCTTTTGAGGTTATTTCTAATGTAAAGTTCTTTACTATTTTTAATAGACTATTTTTAGAACAATTTTAGACAGAAAAATTTAGAAAATAGAGTTCCCATATACTCTGCCCCTTTATTATTAATATATTACATTAATATAGTACATTTGTTAGAACTGATGAACCAATATTGATAAATTATCATTCACTGAGTTCAAAGTTCATTTAGATTTCCTTAGTTTTCATTCCATGTCCTTTTTCTGTTCCAGCACCCCATCCAAATAACACATAACATTTAGTTACTATATCTCAGGGTCCTCTTAACTGTGACAGTTTCTCAGACTTCCCTTACATTGACAGTTTTGAAGAGCGTTGGTTAGGTATTTTGTAGGATGCTCCTATATTAGGATTTGTCTGATGTTTTTCTCATGATCAGATTGGATGTTATATCTTACTTTAATCAAAAGTTATACGTGTACAAAGTTTAAACCATCTTAGTATTAATAGACGTATAGAAAAAACAGCAGTCCTATGACATCCCTTGTCACTCTCACTCTCCCAGAACACCCTCTTTCAACTCTTTTAGCTGTTTTCTGGCATTTGCGGCCATATTTCTAAATCATATACTGATCTTGCCTTTCTTGACTGACCAGTTCAGACACTGGCTCCTAACTTCCTACTCTTTATGCCACATGAGAATTGTGCTCCCTATACATTCCCTTCCTCTATCCACCCACTAAGATTTGTGCCGGAATCACTCTGACATGCACAGACTACAATGATGGGATGGATGGCTCTCTCACCCCTGGGCCTCCCCACTTCCAGGTGGGTTGGGCCAATGTGGGGAACAGGCAGGCAGGTGGGGGAGGGAGAGTGAGCAGAGGTATTTGTGCCCTCAGTTACCTCCCTGTCAGGCTGCTGTGGGGGGCTGATCCCTGACTCTGCTGTCAGGCCCCCTCTCCATTTAGCTCTCTCCGGTTTCTGAGAGCTGCCCCACCTTGCCTCCTCAGGTCTGAGGTGGGGAGGCAAGTAATGGTCCCCCACACTGGTATTGCTCCTTCCCTTGTAGTTTGCTTACATCCTGCCCACAAAGTCTTTTATGAAATTCTCCTCAAAGCACCCTATTTGAGAGTTGTTTCTTATTGGGATCCTTACTAATATGTTATAATTTTAGTTAAATCAATATTCAGTGTTTATATTAATTATTATAATCACGTAAAACATTATTCACCCTTAAGGCAAGCAGGTGATAGTATTTCCTTTCTTTTTACAACTTTTTTGGGGGATGTGTGTCTGTGTATAGTTAGTATTTACCTTTTTAATAAACATTTCCTTTAATGTAACTCCCTTGTTAACTCTACCCATGCAACTTTCCACATAGTCAGAGTCATTAGCCTTTCTCTCAGTTCCATTTATTCCAGGATAATTCCCCCAGAGGCCTCATGCTCCTGCCCCAGTCAGGCTTGTGTGTTTTCCAGCTGTCATTCCCTTTCCTTCTCTCTTGTGTTGGAATCCTATTTTCTGAATCCTGAGTCTTTTTCTGGGTTTTCTCACTCATTTTGGTGGGGCATATCTTCTTCTTTTAAAAAAAAAAAAAACTTTTATTTATTTTAAGTGTGTTTCTCCAGGATCCATCAGCTCCAAGTCAAGTAGTTGTTTCAATCTAGTTGTGGAGGGCGCTGCTCACAGTGGCCCATGTAGGGATCGAACCAGCAACCTTGGTATTATGAGCACTGTGCTCTAACCAACTGAGCTAACAGGCCACCTCTCTATTAACTTCTTGAGGTAAATTTTGTCAGACCTTCCATGTCTGAAAAGTATATTTATTAAACATCACAGTTGATTAATAATTTGACTGGATATTGAATTCTATGTTGAAAGTCATTTTCCACTGGAATGTTGAAGACATGTTCCTCTGTCCGCTCCGGAATTTGCAGTTTAGAAGTCTGATGGCATTTTTATTCTTGGTCTTTGGAGAGCCTCTCTCTTTCTCTCTCTCTCTCAGCTGTTAAGCTGCCCTTTTTTAGCCCTGTTGTCCTGAAGTTTCACAGGAATGAGAATCTTCATTCATTGTGGCCCTTCACTTTGGAGACGCTTGTCCTTGAATTCTAGGAAGTTCTTTTGAATATTTCTTTGATAACTTCCTCCCTTCCTTTTCCTCTGCTTACTCTCTTTTTGGAAATCCTGAGTTGGATGATAGGAATGCTAAGTTTCTCTTCCAATGTTCTTATCATTATCAACTATTTTCCAGCTCCTAGTCATGTTTTCCATGCTTTAGAATATATCTTCAGGACTTCATCAAAATGGCGGCGTGAGGTGAGCCTCTGTAAAGCTTCCCTGGAATTTACAACTAATCAAACAACAATAACTCCACAAAGGACTCCCTGCACAGCAGACAGGCAAGACGAAGAGGCCCACTACTGAATTCACCTAAAGGTGGGAGAATCGCAGGAGTGGGGGAGGAGGGAAAGGAGAAGTGCGGAGATAGAGCTGCGCGGGCGCAGGATGCAGACCTACCTCAGTGCTCAGAGCTCGCTGCATCCCAGAAATACCGCAGCTGCGGGAGAAGGAAGGACTCGGACTGCTAGGGCTCCACTTATGGCCCACAGGGCTGGGAGGGCAGCATATAACACAGCTGAACCCAACGCTCACGGCAGAGACCTTGGAGAAAAGACTGAGGGAAGAGGGCTGAAATCGGTGGTTTAAGCCCTCACTGCCAAGCGGAGAACGGAAGCCTTAGGCACTGAGACTAGCCGCCCCCTCGCTACCTTCCCAGAGCTCACCCCTCCCCCACCTGCCCTGTACTAGAAGCAGAACAGTAGCAGTGTCAGTTCCAACGAACAGAATATTTGCTGTTCTGAGAACTGTGGACTGCAGACACAGACTCACAGCCCAACTAGTTCCGGCAAAGAGGAGGGAGCTGTGGAAGCAGGACCTGCTGTGGTGATGGTCGCCGTCATTGCTCTGGGCCACCTCTCACAACTTACCCCACTCCTGGCCCCACCTATCTGGGTGGATCCCTGCAGGAGTAAACAGAACTGCTGAAATGTATGTGCTCTGAATCTGATGCGGAAAGCGCTTTGAAACTACAAAAGCTCTCCGCATCCCCACAGATACGTGGCACCCTATGACCCAGGCGAACTATTAACAAAGGAGAAGCCCGTCTCCCAGGGAATCCCCCTATTGTGAGAGAAGCTGCAATAGTGCAGAGAAAACATAGCACTACTGTGTGAGAGAGAAAAAAAACGGCTGCATTCAGAGATAAAATAAAACATTCTACCAACAAGTACTGGAAAACAAAAGAAAGACCTCTTCCTATCAACCTGTTGCAGAAGCCACTCTTATAGATGTCTAGGAAGAGAAATAATAAATCAGTAATTGCCATGAATAACCAAGGCAACAAGACAGCTCAGAAAGAAAGTGAAAAGTCTCCAGAAAAAAAACTTAAAGATATGGAAATATGTGACTAAAATGACAGAGATTTCAAAACTGCAGTTCTGAAAAAACTCAACGAGATGCAAGAAAACACAGAAAGGCAATTTAATGAACTCAGAAACACAATCAAAGAACAACATGAGTATTTTACGAAAGATTGAAATTTTTAAAAAGAACCAAATGGAATTTCTGGATATTAAGAACTCAATAGAAGAAATTAAGAATGAAAAAACCAGCTTAGGTAGTAGAGTTGACCAGATGGAGGAAAGAATCAGTGACATCGAAGATAGGAACCTGGAATTTACACAGATGGAAGAAGAAAGAGACTTGAGACTTAAAAGAAATGAAAGAACTCTACAACAACTTTCTGACTCCATCAGAAAGAGCAATATAAGAATAATGGGCATACCAGAAGGAGAAGAAAGAGGGAAGGGAACAGAGAATATATTCAAACAAATCGTCGATGAGAACTTCCCAAACTTGTGGAAAGAACTGGATCCTCGAATCCAAGAAGCAAATAGAACACCTAATTACCTCAATCCCAACAGGCCTTCACCAAGGCACATTGTATTGAAGCTGTCTAAAATCAATAACAAAGAAAGAATCCTCAAGGCAGCCAGGGAAAAGAAGACGGTAACCTACAAAGGAAAGCCCATAGATTATCATCAGATTTTTCAGCAGAAACTCTACAAGCTAAGAGGGAATGGAACCAAATATTCAAACTATTGAAAGAGAGAAATCATGAGCCAAGAATAATATATCCAGCAAAGATCTCCTTTAGATATGAAGGAGGAATAAAGACCTTTCCAGACATCCAGAAGCTGAGGGAATTTTCTAATACACGACCTGCACTACAAGAAATACTAAAGGAGGCTATTAGACCACCATCAACAGGGACAACTTGTGGCAACCGAAACATAAAAAGGGGGAGCGTAAAGGCCTGAACTGGAATATGGGAATAGAGAAAGTAAGCGTACTGAAGAAACTGGAATAATCTAAATATCAAACTTTCTTTTACATAAACTCAAGGGTAACCACTCAAAAAACATCCAAATCTGAAATATATACTGTAATAAAAGAAGAAACAGAGGGAAACATCATAGAATACCACCACACAGAAATAACAGACAACAACAAAAAGGCAAAGAAACAATGGAGACACAGCCTTACTAGAAAACTAAAGACAGAATGACAGGAAATCCTCACATATCAATAATCACCCTAAATGTAAATGGACTGAACTCACCAATAAAGAGACACAGAGTAGCAGATTGGATCAAAAAACTAAACCCAACCATATGCTGTCTACAAGAGACACATCTCAGCTACAAGGACAAGCATAGACTCAAAGTGAAAGGATGGAAATTGACACTCCAAGCAAATGGTACCCAGAGAAAATCAGGTGTAGCCATAATGATATCAGATGAAACAGACTTCACGGTGAAAAAGATAACAAGAGACAAAGATGGACATTTCATAATGGTAAAGGGGACTATACAACAAGAAGACATAACAGTCATCAATACTTATGCCCGCAATCAGGGAGCACCAAAATATACCAAGCAACTACTAACAGAACTAAAGGGAGAAATTGACCAAAACACAATTATACTAGGGGACTTAAATACATCATTGACAGCTATGGATAGATCATTCAAACAGAAGATAAATAACGAAATCGCAGCCCTAAATGACACATTAGATAAATTGGACATAATTGACACATATAGAGCACTTCATCCTAAAACATCAGACTATACATTCTTTTCTAGTGTACATGGAACATTCTCAAGGATAGACCATATATTGGGATACAAAATCAGCCTCAGCAAATTTAAGAAGATTGAAATCATACCAAGCATATTCTCTGATCACAAAGCTTTGAAATTGGATATCAACTGCAAAAAGAAAGCAGGAAAAAACACAAATACATGGAGATTAAACAACATACTTTTAAAGAACGACTGGGTCAAAGAAGAAATTAGAGGAGAGCTCAAAAGATACATAGAAACAAATGACAATGAAAACACATCCTACCAAAATTTTTGGGATGCCGCGAAAGCAGTTTTAAGAGGGAAATTTATATCATTACAGGCCTATCTCAAGAAACAAGGAAAATCCCAAATAAATAACCTCATGTTACACCTTAAAAAACTAGAAAAAGAAGAACAAGCGAAACCCAAGGTTTTCAGAAGAAAGGAAATAACAAAAATCAGAGCAGAACTAAATGAAATAGAGAACAAAAAGACAATAGAAAAAATTAACGTGACAAAAAGCTGGTTCTTTGAAAAGATTAACAAAATCGACAAACCCTTGGCTAGACTCACTAAGATAAAAAGAGAGAAGACACTAATTAACAAAATCAGAAATGAAAAAGGGGAAGTTATCACGGACACCACAGAAATACAAAGGATTATCCAAGAATACTATGAAGGACTATATGCCACCAAATTTAATAACTTAGAAGAAATGAACAAGTTCTTAGAAACATATAGCCTTCCAAGGCTGAATCATGAAGAACTGGAAAATCTTAACAGGCCGAACACCAGTAATGAAATTGAATCAGTCATCAAAAACCTTCCCAGAAGCAAAAGTCCGGGACCAGATGGCTTCACCAATGAATTCTACCAAACCTTCAAAGAGGATCTAATACCAATCCTGCTCAAACTCTTCCAAAAAATTGAAGAAGAGTCAGTACTCCTTAACTCATTTTATGAGGCCAACATTACCCTGATACCAAAACCTGGTAAGGACAACACAAAAAAAGAAAACTACAGACCTATATCTCTGATGAATACAGATGCTAAAATCCTAAACAAAATTCTAGCAAATCGAATACAACAATGCATTAAAAAGATTATTCACCACGACCAAGTGGGGTTCATCCCCGGGGCACAAGGATGGTTCAACATTCGCAAATCCATCAATGTGATACATCACATAAACAAAATAAAGGACAAAAATCATATGATTCTATCAATTGATGCAGAAAAAGCATTTGACAAGATACAACATCCATTTATGATTAAAACACTTACTAAAATTGGTATAGAAGGAAAATACCTCAACATAATAAAGGCCATATACGACAAGCCTTCAGCTAATCTCATAATTAATGGTGAAAAGCTGAAGCCCTTTGCTCTACGTTCAGGAACATGACAAGGTTGTCCCCTATCACCTCTGCTTTTCAACATAGTGTGGAAGTCCTCGCCAGAGCTATCAGGCAAGAGAAAGAAATAAAAGGCATCCAAATCGGGAATGAAGAAGTTAAATTGTCACTCTTTGCAGATGACATGATGCTATATATAGAAAACCCTAAAGACTCTACCAAAAAGCTATTAGAAACAATCAATGAATACAGTAAAGTTGCTGGCTACAAAATCAACGTACAAAAGTCCATTGCTTTCCCATATACCAACAATGAAATCTCAGAAAAAGAGATAGAAAAAACAATTCCTTTTACAATTGCAGCAAAAAGAATAAAATACCTAGGAATAAACTTAACCAAGGATGGGAAGGATTTATATGCTGAAAAGTATAAGACATTTTTGAAAGAAATTGAAGAAGACACAAAGAAATGGAAAGACATTCCGTGCTCATGGATTGGAAGAATCAACATAGTTAAAATGGCCATATTACCCAAAGCCATATACAGATTTAATGCAATCCCCATCAAAATCCCAATGGCATTTTTTTAAAGAAATAGAACAAAAAATCATCAGATTTGTTTGGAACCACAAAAGACCCCGAATAGCCAAAGCAATATTAAAAAAAAAAGAACAATACTGGAGGTATCACACTCCCTGATTTTTGCTTGTACTACAGGGCTACGATAAACAAAACAGCTTGGTATTGGCGGAAAAACAGACACATAGACCAATGGAATAGAATTGAGAACCCAGAAATAAAACCACATAAATATGGACAGATAATTTTTGACACAGAAGCTAAAAACATACAATGGAGGAAAGACAGCCTCTTCAATAAATGGTGCTGGCAGAATTGGTTAGCTATGTGCAAAATAATGAAACTGGACTGCTCTCTGTCACCATGTACCAAAATTAATTCAAAATGGATCAAAGACCTAAGCATAAGACCTGACACAATAAACTGCATTGAAGAAAACATAGGTACTAAACTTATGGACCTTGGGTTCAAAGAGCATTTTATGAATTTGACTCCAAAGGCAATGGAAGTAAAAACTAAAATAAACGAATGGGATTATATGAAACTGAAAAGCTTCTGCACAGCAAAAGAAACTATTGACAAAATAATGAGGCAACCAACTGAATGGGAGAAGATTTTCGCAAACAGTTCCTCTGACAAGGGACTAATATCCAAACTATACAAGGAACTCATGAAACTCAACAACAAAAAAACAAACAACCCAATTGAAAAATGGACAGAGGACCTGAAGAGACATTTCTCCAAAGAGGACATACAAATGGCAAATAGACATATGAAAAAATGCTCAACATCGCTAATCATCAGAGAAATGCAAATGAAAACCACAATGAGATATCACCTCACCCCAGTCAGAATGGCTTTCATCAACAAGACAAATAGTAACAAGTGTTGGAGAGGCTGTGGAAAAAAAGGAACTCTCATATACTGTTGGTGGGAATGCAGACTGGTGCAGCCGCTATGGAAGGCAGTGTGGAGGTTCCTCAAGAAATTACGAATAGAATTACCATATGACCCAGCAATCGCTCTTCTGGGTATCTACCCCAAAAATATAAAAGCATTTCTCTATAGAGACACGTGTACTCCAATGTTCATTGCAGCTTTGTTTACGGTGGCCAAGACATGGAAACAACCAAAATGTCCTTCGATAGATGAATGGATAAAGAAGTTGTGGTACATATACACAATGGAATACTATTCGGCGTTAAGGAAAGATGATATAGGAGCATTTGTGACAACATGGATGGATCTTGAGAGTATAATGCTAAGTGAAATAAGTCAGACAGAAAAAGCAGAGAACCCTATGATTTCACTGATATGTGGTATATAAACCAAAAAGAACAAGACAAACAAATGAGAAACAAAAAGTCATAGACACAGACAATAATTTAGTGGTTACCAGAGGGTAAGGAGGTGGGGGATGGGTGATGAGGGTAAAGGGGATCAAATATATGGTGATGGAAGGAGAACTGACTCTGGGTGGTGAACACACAATGGGATTTATAGACGATGTAATACAGAATTGTACACCTGAAATCTATGTAAATTTACTAACAATTGTCACCCCAATAAATTTAATTAAAAAAAAAAAGAAGCTAAAAACATACAATGGAGGAAAGACAGCCTCTTCAATAAATGGTGCTGGCAGAATTGAGTAGCTACGTGCAAAAGAATGAAACTGGACTGCTCTCTGTCACCATGTACCAAAATTAATTCAAAATGGATCAAAGACTTAAGCATAAGACCTGACACAATAAACTGCATTGAAGAAAACAAAGGTACTAAACTTATGGACCTTGGGTTCAAAGAGCATTGTATGAATTTGACTCCAAAGGCAATGGGAGTAAAAACTAAAATAAACGAATGGGATTATATGAAACTGAAAAGCTTCTGCACAGCAAAAGAAACTATTGACAAAATAATGAGGCAACCAACTGAATGGGAGAAGATTTTTGCAAACAGTGCCTCTGATAAGGGGCAAACAGAAAATAGAAGAAAATAAACAAACAGAAAATAAAGAAAATAAAGAAATATCAGCTGAAAATGACACATTAGATGAAAAGAACATAATTGACATTTATAGAGCACTTCATCCTAGAACATCAGACTATACATTTTTTTTTCTAGAGTATGTGGAACATTCTCAAAGATAGGCCACATATTGAGACATAAAATCAGCCTCAGCAAATTTAAGAAGATTGAAGTCACACCAAGCATATTCTCTGATCACAAGGCTTTGAAATTGGATATCAACTGCAAAAAGAAAGCAGGGAAAACCATAAATATGTGGAGGTTAAACAACATATTTTAAAGAACGACCTGGTCAAAGAAGAAATAAGAGGAGAGATCAAAAGATACATAGAAACAAATGAGAATGAAAGTACATCCTACCAAAATTTGGAGGATGCAGCAAAAGCAGTTTTAAGAAGGAAATTAATACCATTACAGGCCTATCTCAAGAAACAAGAAAAATCCCAGATGAATAACCACACGTTACAACTTAAAAAACCAGAAAAAGGAGAACAAATGAAACCCAAGGTCAGCAGAAGAAAGGAAATAATAAGAATCAGAGCAGAACTAAATGAAATAGAGAACAAAAAGACAATAGAAAAAATTAGTGACAAAGAGCTGGTTCTTTGAAAACATCAATAAAATTGACAAACCGTTGGCTAGACTCATTAAGATAAAAGAGAAAAGACACTAATAAACAAAATCAGAAAGGAAAAAGGGGAAGTTATCACGGACGCCACAGAAATACAAAGGATCATGCAAGAATACTATGAAGGACTATATGCCACCAAATTCAGCAACCTAGAAGAAATGGACAAGTTCTTAGAAACACAGACTTCCTAGGCTGAATCACGAAAAATTGGAACATCTAAACAGACCAATCACCCATAGGGAAATGAAACAAGTCATCCAAAACCTTCCCAAAAGCAAAAGTCCGGGAACAAATGATTTCATTAGTGAATTCTACCAAACCTTCAAACAGGATCTAATACCAATCCTGCTCAAACTCTTCCAAAAAATTGAAGAAGAGACAATATTCCCTAACTCATTTTATGAGGCCAACATTACCCTGATACCAAAAACTGGTAAGGACAATACACACAAAAAAAACTACAGACCAATATCTCTGATGAATACAGATGCAAAAATCCTAACTAAAATTCTAGCAAATAGAATGCAACAATGCATTAAAAAGATTATTCATCACGACCAAGTGGGGTTCATCCCAGGGGCATAAGGATGGTTCAACATACACAAATCCATCAATGTGATACATCACAGAAACAAAATAAAGCACAAAAATCATATTATTATATCAATTGATGCAGAAAAAGCATTTGACAAGATACAACATTCATTTATGATTAAAACATTTAATAAAACATGTATAGAAGGAAAATACCTGAACATAATAAAGGCCATATATGACAAACCCTCAGCTAATCGCATAATTAACAATGAAAAACTGAAGCCCTTTGCTTTACATTCAGGAACACGGCAGGGCTGTCCCCTATCACCTCTGCTTTTCAACATAGTGTTGGAAGTCCTCCCCAAAGCAATCTGGCAAGAGGAAAAATAAAAGGCATCCAAATTGGGAATGAAGAAGTTAAACTGTCACTCTTTGTATATGACATGATACTACATACAGAAAACCCTAAGACTCCACCGAAAAGCTATTAGGAACAATCAGCAAACACAGTAAAGTTGCCTGCTACAAAATCAATGTACAAAACTCCATTGCATTCTTATATACCTCCAAGGAAATCTCAGAAAAAGAAATTTTAAAAATTCCTTTTGCAATTGCAGCAAAAAGAATAAAATACCTAGGAATAAACTTAACCAAGGATGTGAAATTACAATTACTGTCATTTTTTTGATACTGACAATGAAAATTATGTGTTTTCTTTAGACATGGTATTTTAACTAACTGAAATAAGGCAGCAAGTAGTTCCAAATGGATTTCAAAAGTGTGTTGCCTTAACTTTCTAGATTTGTATGGTTTTATGAAAATTTTCTTGGGGCCTGGATTAAATGCCCTAACTTTAGAGCTGAGCCAGCTCTAGACTACCTGAAAAACCATCAAACACCCCTAATAATGAGGTCAATTTGACATGAAAAGCTGGTAGTAAAGAGCACTTTATACAACAGTAAAAAACCTATACCCCCAGTATTATAGTGAAGCCCACAGATGTCCCATGAGAGTTGGGGAGGGGCACAGGAGATCCATGCAAGGTAGACTCTTCCCATTTGAACTGGACATTGGTGTGAGCCAGTGTTTCTAAGCTGTGTTTGGCAGAATGCTTGCTTCACAGAATCCTAATAGGAATGATGTTAAAAATAAATAAGAAGCGCTCTATGGTAAGATAAATTTCAGATTCTCTGAGCTGAACAAAGCCAAAGGGTTATCTTATTGTAGGAATTCTCAGTGGTTTAAATTTGCTAAACTAATTTGAAAATATCCGAGGGCAGAGGGAGAACATGGCACAGAACACTTCCCAAACTTTTCGGAACATGGAAAGTGTTTCTGAGAAACAGTTCAAGGCATTAGAGTTCTGGGTTCCCCTTAAAAAGACTCCTGTCTTGGTCCTGGGGGCATCATTGGAGGGGAAGTGTGGTGAGCAGGACAATGTGTGGCCCACAGGGTCATAGATCCTGTCGAAGCCTCAGTGGTCTAGGGCCCTCTGGACACCTGGGCTGGCACCTGAGGAACCATTACTTTCCCCTTTGCTCATGGTGCTCCTTCATGAAGTTCAGACAACAATCCACGGTGATTAGACAGGAGAATGCACAAGCTGCAGCTCCAAAATATCTGGTTTATTTGCTCATGTTCTTTGAAGTTCTGTTTTCCCTTGAAAACCAATGCCAAATGTCTATTTACACTGTGAAAAGAGTAGTTAAGACCCATGCATTTGTCCAGAAATAACTCTGAATCTGCTGGGCTTTGAATGGGATAGTCCCCTGGGATCCAAGAATGCTGGAAACCTGCCTTGCCAATCACCTTCTCACTGCCCTCCCTCAGAGGTTCTGGAGACTGTTATGTACCTAAGGAACAAGAACGTGCTTGATGCTATCACTGTATTTACAGCTATTTGACTGTTGAGCTCTGGTAAAGACTTGAGGTCTAAGTGGAACTTCTAGCTCCGTTTTCTTTCACAGATTTAAATCCCAGTATCTACCACTGTCCAGCCACCAGAAGAAGTTGGGTGGGGGGTGGGCAGTAGGATGGCTGGAAACTAAGGTTGGCTCAGTGTACTCACCAGCTGCCAGCCTGGAGAAGCTGGAAAAGTAAGAAAGAAGGCTGACAGGTCAGCATTAAGCCTGTAAGAAATAGGCCCTGGGAACAAGCCCCATCCCATCTGATGTAATAACTAAGAGGCTGATTGTCTTAGTTCCTGTCGGCTCCTAGAACACAGTACCACACACTGGATAGCTTTAAACAGCAAACATTTCTTACGATTCTGGGTGCTGGAAGTCTGACATCAGGGTGCCAGAATGGTCAGGATCTCATGAGAACCCTCTTCTGGGCCACAGACTGCTGACTTCTTGCTGTGTCCTCACATGTAGTAGGAACAGGCAACTTTCTTGGGCCTCATTTATAAGGGAATTAATCTTATTTCTGAGAGATCTGCCTTCATGACCTAATCACCTTCCAAAGGCCCCTCCTCCTAATAGCATCACATTGGGCATTAGGATAGCAACATATGAGTGGGGAGGATACAAATATTCAGACCATAGCACAGATGGGCTTCTGGTAATGAAGAAGCAGAGAAGTAGGAGTCAGCATGTTTGACTCTGGACATAGCCTGCTTGATTGGATGACTTATGGAGACCAGACTCCACCCTTTGCTTCCCCTTTTCCTGCAAGCACCGGAAGACCTAGTAAGGGCAAGCCATGTCCGTACGGTGACTACAACATCACATTGCTCACCAGGTCCCATCTGCCTGGAGGAGGGGCCCTGGACCATAAAATCATCCTGTTCGGGGCCAAGACTGGGAGCTGAGAGGAGAGGGGGCCAGTGCCCCCTTCCTTGCCCACTGAATGCCTCCACGGAGATATGCCTCCCATCCTTTAAAGGAGCTGAGAGTGCAGTTTGATTGACCCCAGTACATGGGTCAGAGAAGGTTAGTGGGAGCTGTTTCCCTCGCTCTTCTTTCTCTGGGTAACATGATCCCCACCTGAAACCTGGTTTTCCGTTTCTGAGCCTGTTGATTCTGACCCTGGCCCTAGGATCCCAGACTCTACTGAACGGCATTCTGAAAGGTCAGCTGGCGTACGTACGCACCCTCAGGTACGTTGAGACTGCCCCAGAGACACAGAGTTCTAATTTTTTTTTAAATTCTTTTCCTATTAAGAAATGTTTCCTTATATATAACCTCATGCTTTTGTACTGTTCTTTGTGGAGACAAAAAAAACAGCTGTTTTCCGTGGATGAGTCTAACAGGTGTTATGTGTGGATGAGTCTTCTGTACACTTAAAAATTCTTGATTTTACTTCATCTAGGCTTAATCTCTTTTCCAAAGTCCAGTCTTAATCTCTTTCCATAAGTCTTGTTTTCCTTTTTCTCACCATATTGTGAGTGTCCCCCAAAAAAAGTTTTTTTTTAAATTTGTTAATCATTAGAATCATCTGGAGACCTTTCTAAACATTAAAGAACACATCTCTCTCTAGACCTTCTGCATAAGAATTATAGGGGCAGGGGTGGTTTATAGCTTGGGCAGGAATTACCATTCTTAAACAGGACAAATAAATTATTGGGATCTTTATGAAGGGTGTACCCAGCATACAGTTCTCCCTTTCTCAGGGAATGGCACCCAATCTTCAGAGGTGGGTCCCTGGTATGTACGTTAGCATTAGCCTCATGGATGGACAGACTTCTGGTCCAAACAAGACCAGAGTATTTTTCCCAGAGTTTGGAGATGAAACTTAGAGATAAGAGGTTACTCTCTGAATGTGAACAGAAGTATGACCTGGACAAAAGGGTGACACCAAATTATGACCTGAAGATAAAGAGTAGATAAAGATGGCCTTCAGAGAAGAGTAGAATGAAGCAGATGCTCTCTGAGAGGTTCAAGAGATAAAAAGCAAGCATTCCAGTGGCTCTCTAGGCAGTGGGTGAGTCCCTGCATTCCTGCCCTGGAGTTTCATGAAGCACTCCATGTCCCATGTGGTAGAAGTTCTCCTTTGGCCTAACCCAGCTAAAGGAGATTTTCATTAGCAACCACGAAAGGGACCTAACCAAATACAGAACTATCACCTGCACCGGAACACCTGATAAGCTCACAGCTTAGGTGTCCTGTCCCTGTTGACTCACTATGGAACGCTCTATTTTGCTTTCTTGAGAGGACACATGCTTTCTTGATTTCTAAATAGTATTTCATCAACAACAACTGACTACACAATACTAATACACTCCAAACTCTGAATGAGTACTGAATGGTCTTCCATGGAAAAATCTTTCAATTCTTTCAATAGGGAAAAACAAAACAAAACCAAACAAAAACCTCACTAATGTTTACTAACTGATGCGTTCACTGAACAATCTGTAAAGTCAATACTATTCTTGACTCATTTTATATGTGAGGAAACTGTGGCAAAGGGAAGGGAAATAACTTTCCTTAGGTCACAGAGTTTGTAAAAGTGAGGCTAAGATTTAGACCCAGAAGTCACTGTGCAGTCCAACATTTCAACCATTTTGCTATTTTGGGTGAAACCAAAGCTCATTGGTTGAAAGCAAAACTCTGGATGCTACTTGAGAAGTAATGTGTGAATATTGTTTCTTAACCATGAGAGCATTCCAGTTAGGAATCTACAGGAAGAGGCAAGGAAGGAAGGTTAGAGGGCTCTGGCAGTTTCCATAGATGAGTCAGGATGAATTATAGGGATGGAGTTACCATCTTACCATTCGTTTTCTCCTTTAAACAGATACCTGATTTTATTGCTATATGCATCCCTTCCCCAAGTGGTCCATGTTCTAGGGGAGGCTGGCCTCCATGAAAGGACCTTATCTGTCCAAATTCTATATGGAGTACTGCTGACTGCCTTTGCCGTTCCAATTCTTTGGTGGAAGACAAACAAGTTTCCGAAAAAAATTCAAGCACCTCCTAGAAAACCGCCGCGGGCCCCGCTTGATGTTATCCGGTTTTGGACTGCTGCTGGTGATGCTGGGGCTGGAGACAGAGTCCCCAGGGTGACGTTGGGAGACCGGGTTAACGATGGTGGTGCTGGAAGCAGGAATGAGTTCGGCAGTGGCAGTCCTGGACAATGGTCTGTGGTCTGGGACGCTGTTCCTGGGGCCCGGCCCGTGATCCGGGGCGGTGTTCCTGGGGCCCGGGCTGTACTCGGGGCCGGTGTTCCTCGGGTCTGGGCTGAGCTCCCGGGCGGTGTTCCTCGGGTCTGGGCCGTGCTCGGCGGTGGTGTTCCTCGGGTCTGGGCCGTGCTCCGGGGCGGTGTTCCTCGGGTCTGGGCCGTGCTCCGGGGCGGTGTTCCTCGGGTCTGGGCCGTGCTCCGGAGGGGTGTTCCTCGGGTCTGGGCCGTGCTCCGGAGGGGTGTTCCTCGGGTCTGGGCCGAGCTCGCGGGCGGTGTTCCTCGGGTCTGGGCCGCGCTCCGGAGGGGTGTTCCTCGGGTCTGGGCCGTGCTCCGGGGCGGTGTTCCTCGGGTCTGGGCCGTGCTCGGCGGTGGTGTTCCTCGGGTCTGGGCCGTGCTCCCGGGCGGTGTTCCTCGGGTCTGGGCCGTGCTCGGCGGTGGTGTTCCTCGGGTCTGGGCCGTGCTCGGCGGTGGTGTTCCTCGGGTCTGGGCCGTGCTCCGGAGGGGTGTTCCTCGGGTCTGGGCCGAGCTCGCGGGCGGTGTTCCTCGGGTCTGGGCCGAGCTCCCGGGCGGTGTTCCTCGGGTCTGGGCCGTGCTCCGGAGGGGTGTTCCTCGGGTCTGGGCCGAGCTCGGCGGTGGTGTTCCTCGGGTCTGGGCCGTGCTCCGGAGGGGTGTTCCTCGGGTCTGGGCCGAGCTCCCGGGCGGTGTTCCTCGGGTCTGGGCCGTGCTCCGGGGCGGTGTTCCTCGGGTCTGGGCCGAGCTCCCGGGCGGTGTTCCTCGGGTCTGGGCCGTGCTCGGCGGTGGTGTTCCTCGGGTCTGGGCCATGCTCGGCGGTGGTGTTCCTCGGGTCTGGGCCGTGCTCCGGAGGGGTGTTCCTCGGGTCTGGGCCGTGCTCCGGAGCGGTGTTCCTCGGGTCTGGGCCTTGCTCGGCGGTGGTGTTCCTCGGGTCTGGGCCGTGCTCCGGGGCGGTGTTCCTCGGGTCTGGGCCGAGCTCCGGGGCGGTGTTCCTCGGGTCTGGGCCGAGCTCCCGGGCGGTGTTCCTCGGGTCTGGGCCGTGCTCGGCGGTGGTGTTCCTCGGGTCTGGGCCTTGCTCGGCGGTGGTGTTCCTCGGGTCTGGGCCGTGCTCCGGAGCGGTGTTCCTCGGGTCTGGGCCGTGCTCCGGGGCGGTGTTCCTCGGGTCTGGGCCTTGCTCGGCGGTGGTGTTCCTCGGGTCTGGGCCGTGCTCCGGGGCGGTGTTCCTCGGGTCTGGGCCGAGCTCCGGGGCGGTGTTCCTCGGGTCTGGGCCGAGCTCCGGGGCGGTGTTCCTCGGGTCTGGGCCGAGCTCCCGGGCGGTGTTCCTCGGGTCTGGGCCGTGCTCCCGGGCGGTGTTCCTCGGGTCTGGGCCGTGCTCGGCGGTGGTGTTCCTCGGGTCTGGGCCATGCTCGGCGGTGGTGTTCCTCGGGTCTGGGCCGTGCTCCGGGGCGGTGTTCCTCGGGTCTGGGCCGTGCTCCGGAGGGGTGTTCCTCGGGTCTGGGCCGAGCTCCCGGGCGGTGTTCCTCGGGTCTGGGCCGAGCTCCCGGGCGGTGTTCCTCGGGTCTGGGCCGTGCTCGGCGGTGGTGTTCCTCGGGTCTGGGCCATGCTCGGCGGTGGTGTTCCTCGGGTCTGGGCCGTGCTCCGGAGGGGTGTTCCTCGGGTCTGGGCCATGCTCGGCGGTGGTGTTCCTCGGGTCTGGGCCGAGCTCCCGGGCGGTGTTCCTCGGGTCTGGGCCGTGCTCGGCGGTGGTGTTCCTCGGGTCTGGGCCATGCTCGGCGGTGGTGTTCCTCGGGTCTGGGCCGTGCTCCGGGGCGGTGTTCCTCGGGTCTGGGCCGAGCTCCGGGGCGGTGTTCCTCGGGTCTGGGCCGAGCTCCCGGGCGGTGTTCCTCGGGTCTGGGCCGTGCTCCCGGGCGGTGTTCCTCGGGTCTGGGCCGTGCTCGGCGGTGGTGTTCCTCGGGTCTGGGCCATGCTCGGCGGTGGTGTTCCTCGGGTCTGGGCCGTGCTCCGGGGCGGTGTTCCTCGGGTCTGGGCCGTGCTCCGGAGGGGTGTTCCTCGGGTCTGGGCCGAGCTCCCGGGCGGTGTTCCTCGGGTCTGGGCCGAGCTCCCGGGCGGTGTTCCTCGGGTCTGGGCCGTGCTCGGCGGTGGTGTTCCTCGGGTCTGGGCCATGCTCGGCGGTGGTGTTCCTCGGGTCTGGGCCGTGCTCCGGAGGGGTGTTCCTCGGGTCTGGGCCGTGCTCCGGAGCGGTGTTCCTCGGGTCTGGGCCTTGCTCGGCGGTGGTGTTCCTCGGGTCTGGGCCGTGCTCCGGGGCGGTGTTCCTCGGGTCTGGGCCGAGCTCCGGGGCGGTGTTCCTCGGGTCTGGGCCGAGCTCCCGGGCGGTGTTCCTCGGGTCTGGGCCGTGCTCGGCGGTGGTGTTCCTCGGGTCTGGGCCTTGCTCGGCGGTGGTGTTCCTCGGGTCTGGGCCGTGCTCCGGAGCGGTGTTCCTCGGGTCTGGGCCGTGCTCCGGAGCGGTGTTCCTCGGGTCTGGGCCGTGCTCCGGAGCGGTGTTCCTCGGGTCTGGGCCTTGCTCGGCGGTGGTGTTCCTCGGGTCTGGGCCGTGCTCCGGGGCGGTGTTCCTCGGGTCTGGGCCGAGCTCCGGGGCGGTGTTCCTCGGGTCTGGGCCGAGCTCCCGGGCGGTGTTCCTCGGGTCTGGGCCGTGCTCGGCGGTGGTGTTCCTCGGGTCTGGGCCGTGCTCGGCGGTGGTGTTCCTCGGGTCTGGGCCGTGCTCGGCGGTGGTGTTCCTCGGGTCTGGGCCGAGCTCCCGGGCGGTGTTCCTCGGGTCTGGGCCGTGCTCGGCGGTGGTGTTCCTCGGGTCTGGGCCTTGCTCGGCGGTGGTGTTCCTCGGGTCTGGGCCGTGCTCCGGAGCGGTGTTCCTCGGGTCTGGGCCGAGCTCGGCGGTGGTGTTCCTCGGGTCTGGGCCGAGCTCCCGGGCGGTGTTCCTCGGGTCTGGGCCGTGCTCGGCGGTGGTGTTCCTCGGGTCTGGGCCTTGCTCGGCGGTGGTGTTCCTCGGGTCTGGGCCGTGCTCCGGAGCGGTGTTCCTCGGGCCTGGGCCGTGCTCGGCGGCGGTGTTCCTGGGGCCCTGGCCGTGCTTGGCGGTGGTGTTCCTCGGGTCTGGGCTGTGCTCGGCGGCGGTGTTCCTGGGGCCTGGGCTGTGCTTGGCGGAGGTGTTCCTGGGGCCCGGGCTGTGCTCGGCAGCGGTGTTCCTGGGGCCTGGGCTGTGCTCGGCGGCGGTGTTCCTGGGGCCTGGGCTGTGCTTGGCGGAGGTGTTCCTGGGGCCCGGGCTGTGCTCGGCAGCGGTGTTCCTGGGGCCTGGGCTGTGCTTGCGAGGGGAGGGTTCCGCAGTGATGGTCCTGGAGCCCCAGCAGTGCTTGCGAATGGAGGGCTCAAGAGAGGTGTTCCTGGAGCCCCAGTTGGCCTCTGAGGTGGCGGTCTTTGATCCCATGTTGGAAGGGGAGGTGTTTGTGCTAGATTTCAAAACGGTGGTACTGTACTTCAGGATGGCTCTAAGACCTGCACACTCTTGGGCCTTCTCCCCTGGCTCACGCATAGGCTGCTGTTCTGCCTGATGGAAAATGGAGCACTGTGATTGAACCTTCTGGGCTGGGGAGGGACTGCGGCTCTGGAACTCAGGAGGATGGTGTTTTGGTTTGTGGGTCTGTAGCATGCGGTATGTGGCGATGGTATTATTATTGTAGGTTTTACTTGACCATGTGGCGTAGATGTGTTCCCTGTGAATGCCCAGCTTCTCCATCTGTTGTATGACCCAGGGGTCTAGGGCCTCACTGGGTGGCTGGACGTAGGGTTTTAGTTCTTCTTCACCCATGTTGAGCCACGGATCTGGCATGATGGTCGTCAGGTTTTCTCTCTGCTGAGGGATGACAGTCAGCAGTTTTCTGATTAAGCGTTGCACCTCAATGGATAGATAACGAGGTGTAACATACCGCCCTCTGAGTACCTTCTTCTTCATCTTTTCCCACTTCTTTCCCTTGAAAGGCAGGGTGTCTGTAAGCATTTCATAAAGTAGCACTCCCAGGCTCCAGATGTCCGCAGCACAGCCATCGTACGGTTTGCCCAGGAACACTTCTGGGGCCATATAAGGGAGGGTGCCGCAAAACGTGCTGAGTTCACCCACGTTGAAAGACGCGCCTAGCCCAAAGTCTATAAGTTTGACGTTCAGGTGGGCGTCTATCAGCACGTTTTCCGGCTTCAGGTCCCTGTGAGCAACCCCCTTGCCATGGCAGTAGTGCACCGCTGACACGAGCTGCCTGAACACTCCACGGGCTGTGTCCTCCGACATGCGGCCATGCTCCTCGATGTAGTCCAGGATGTTCCCTCCGGGCACCAGCTCCATGACTATGAAGAGGTATTCCGGCGAGGCGACCACGTGGAATAGCTCGACGATGTTCGGATGGTGCAAGTCTGCCATGCAGAGGACTTCTTCCCGGAGAGATAGGTGCGTTCTGTCGGCCACCCGTTGCTCCAGGACTTTCACAGCCACCATCGTCTTTGTGAGGATGTGCTTGCCGAGCACGACCTGGCCATAGGAGCCCTCTCCGATGATTTCCTGGAGTTCGTAATGGGCACTGACGGGCTCCTGGTCGACAGGGATGTCTCTAAAGTCACGTGACATGGTGACTCGGTAACTAGCTCACTGATGATACTGTGCCCTCCAAGTGAGCTAGTAAGTAATAATAAGTATACTGACTGCGATGACTAAGTATACTATCAACAATATTACTGTGCTATTAAACAGTAATAACTACAGTAACTACTCTGATGGTATGTATTAACTGTCAATATTACAAACTGTGCTAATAAACAATACCACGGTAAAAGGTCCAAGTCCAACAGGTCACCACAAATCAGCTTCCTGGGCTATAACGGACAGAAAGCTCAGCCCAGCCAGGGCCCTATATAGCAGCTTTGGGTCATTCCCTCACACTGGTGCTTTATGAGGTCAGAGCCAGAAACTGACCATATATGGCTAAGGAGAAACTACACGGGTTTTCTCAGTGTGGGGTTTCAAGACCCCTTTACTCTGAAAAAAAGGGGGGTCCCAAAGAATTTTTTGTTTATGTGGCATATTAAAGACTGATATTTACTTTATTAGAATTGAAGGTCTGTAGGATGCTTAAAAAAAAAGGGGGGGGGTGTATCAGAATGTTTTTCCAGGGGTGGATAGTGCTGCATTTTGAAAGCCCCTAAGATGATTTGTTTCCACTCCCTCAGCCCAGAAATGGTGCTGCCCCTTGAGAAGCATTACTTCAGTATATAATAAAGTAACTTATTATGTAAAATGCTCATTTAAAAGGTATCTACAAGCAATTGTTCTTTATAACCACCTTGTGCTTATTAATACCTAGCTTAGCTGAGTACTTCCCTGAGAAAATACTTTCATGTGTGTATTCATTTTCCATACCTTCAGGTTTTTTTGTTTGTTGGTTGGTTTTGTTTTTAAATAAATGGAACCTTGTTAAAAGTAAAAAATAAATTTTAAATAAATAAACAAATTCCTAGGATGTGGACACTGCTTTTTCATTGTTTTTTGGCTACTCTCCAGTAAGGCTGAGCTTTCTGTTTAATGATGCCTCTTCCACTAGCCATCCTGCCCATGGGATGACCAGCAGAACAACAAGTCAGGTGGGAGGTTAATAAGTGGGACAGGAAACAAGTTTCCGTATCCAAATAAGTGTAGGGAATTTCTTAACAGAATAGGTATTGCAGGACTTTCCAGAATCTTTCATATGGTAATATAAATTATGACTCTAAAAGAAGGCAGGCATAATGACCACTCAGTGTCCTTACTATTGTGGGGGGGGGGGGTCTTGTTTCCATGTTATATTATTTTAGCAACACTGAAGAGACCAATATAGCCACGGCCCACCAATGAAATAACTCAGACCTACTGGGCTATCAAAGGTCTCTGTCTGACCTTTAAAATTATATGGCTCTAATTTGCATGTTCCTCTGAACTAGAGTTGTGATGTATTTAAATGTCATGGTTTACATATATATATTCTACTTTTTGTTTGTTTTCTTCAGTACTTACTGCTCCTTCCTTCCTTCCTTCCTTCCTTCCTTCCTTCTTTCCTCCTCTTCCTCCCTCCTTCCATCCTTTTTTTCCTTCCTTCCTCTCTTCTTCTCAGCCTTCACCTTCTCCCCCTTCTGTCTCCCTCCCTCTCTCTAGCACTCTCCCACTCTGCCTCCATATTTCTTTTTGTTAATTCATTTATTGTGGATCTCCCCCAACATACACACCATGAGAGAAGGAAGTTTATCTGTCCTTTTCACCATCAAAAGTCCAGGGCCTAGAACATCACCTAGTATAGAATTTAAGCCCTTGAAAGATATTTAGCAATGAAAGAAATGTCCCTTGTTGATTGTGCAAAATTTAAATAAACGAGGATCAGACGTCAGTCCGAAGTGATCTATTTGTTGAGCTGACCCATTACTTGACTTTTTAAAGAAAATCACCTTGTCATTTAGGGACACAGCATACCGGTGGAGTAAATCTCCTATTGAAACACCAAATAATTCCTAGACAATTTATATTTGTGAAAATAGGGAAATCCGTGAGGCCATGCATGAGGATAAAGCACAATCTCAGTGAAGTCAGGACCTTGGTAGATAAGCCAGCTGCTCATCTTGTACAGAGAAAGAGGTACTTTGAATGGAGATGTAAAGCTATGATCACTGGGCCCATGAGCATCATGGGGAATTTCTATTTTGCTTGAATTCCTTTTTCAAGGTTCAAATTGCATTTTGGGGCTTCCTGTAAGATTCCCGACAAGAAATCCCTATTTCTCCTGTTGGTAAGTCATTGAGTATTTGTATTTGTCATTATCACTTAGGACCAAAGACCTAGTCAATCAGTGGATGAAAACACAACATGTGATCGTGTTCATATTCCATCACGTTGCAATAAAACAGATAAGGTTTCAGGGACCGATCCCCCTGCCCTTTCAAAAGATTTCTCCTAACCTGTGGCTGTAATTGACAGCATCTATTCTAGCATCTCAGGAAACTGGCCAAAGTAATTTCTTTTTCTGTCTCTTATTATAATGGCTTGAGTGGTCAGATGCTGAAACATATATGACTTAGATGAAAGAAAATGGCAGCGTTATACTGCAATGCTAGAGAAGCAATTATTGCATGCAAGGACATTTACTAAAAAATGCCTGTCTTAGAATGCACCTCGGCAGGAAAAATGATGTAAGACCTTCTGCCAGAGTCCACTTCTTTTTAAATATTACCAAAGCAGAGAAAGTTACTGGAGGTCACCAAGGAAATGTATTTCTAAACAATATCTCCAGGAAATTTTTTCATTCACCTAATAATACATGTATTTTCACTTCTGGGCCTTTTAAGTTTTCTTAACTTTCCTGAATTCTTTAATTGGTACTGTATGGTGCAATTTCTATTGTCAGCACTTAACTCATGACAACTGCAGGGGCGTTACCTGGAGAAGGCCAGCTGTGGCCATCAAGGTCAGCCCCCATCGGTCAGAAAATGGGGATGTTTGCTGCTTTGATTTAAAGTTTCATATACAGAAGGAAATCTTATTGCCTTATTTCTCAGTTATTTGGAGATGGGGAAGAATCCTACATACTAACATTTGGTACATTCAAAATCCATGTGTTCTAAACTATGCTCCAGTTTTTATTTAAAAGATTGCAAAAGAAAAAGTAATTTAGCCATTTGAAATTGAGGACTAATAGGACAGGAAAAACTCTGGAACCCAGGTGATACGCATCGCTGATCAGAAGCCTGATGTCTACTGGGTCATGATTTTCGTGAGAGATGGCACTTCCTATATTCCCCCAATGCCTTAATGGTTATATTGAAGGTGCCTGCAGATGATTCTGAATTTTGTCTGTCTGATTAAATGAATGAGGGAATGAATGAGGGATGCAGCAAGATAGAAAATGAGGTGTCTTTAAGCTTGAAGGCATCTATTTCTGTAGCCAGTACCTATCAACAATGAGGCATCATGGAATTGGAAAAAATGCCACTAAGTTATATGTTTGTTGAGAGGATTTTTCTCTACATCAAAGGGGTGAGTTCCATGAAATAAAGACCTATCTGTTTTGCTCACCATATTTTTCTAAAAGCTCAACATGATATTTTTGAATCCATACTTGGTTTTGATCCGTAGTATTCCATTATGAAATTATTCATTATTCAATAGTGCACCCCAATCCTCTACTTCTGAAAATGAACTGGTACCCATTGCAAACTCAGTCTGCTCCCAGGTCCTTTGTTGGAATCATCAGCCTCACTTGAAGGAAAGTGATCTGCCACGTCCAGAGTTAGCAGGAATCTGTCAGGAATGAACACCCGTCTCAAATCTTATGGGCCTTATTGGGAAAGGGGGTTACAGAAGATTATATAGACTTCTGAGGTGAAATTTGGCAATCAATATTTTCAATGACCTTACACGTTAATCCCAACTTTTGGTCTCTCAGATTCTATTTATCTTCAATTGCTCGGCGAAAGCAGACTGGGCAGCAAATGTGTCCACCCAGAAACTGATAAACACTGAGAACCTGAACGAAAGGCAACTATGCACATGAGATAGGAGGCATTGTGCCTCTACTCCAAGAGCTTCTGTCCGCTTGAGGAGACAGATTATTATTCAGACAAATAGGAAAAAAAGTGAAAATAATCACAGGGCAATCTATACATCAAAACGCAGTGTTGTCTTGAAATATTCTTATTATGATAAAACTAATACATGGGCGGCCAGATGCCTCAGTTCGTTAGAGCGTGAGCTCTTAACAATGATAGTATTGCCGGTTCGATTCCCATGTGGGCCAGTGAGCTGCGCCCTCCACAACTAGATTGAAGACCACAAGCTGCCGCTGAGCTTTCGGAGGGGTGGCCGGATGGTTCAGCTAGTTAGAGCTGAGCTGTCAACAATAAGGTTGCTGGTTCAAACAATGGGATTGTGGACTGCGCCCCATGCAACTAAAGATTGAAAACATCAACTGGACTTAGAGCTGAGCTGCGCCCTCCACTACTAGATTGAAGGACAACTACTTGGAGCTGAGGGGCCCTGGAGAAACACACTGTTCCCCAATAGTCCCCAATGAAATAAAAAGAAAAAGAAAAGAAAAATGAAAGTTCACTTTGACATCAAATTACTTTTGCACACTTATGTAGTATTTAGAAGATGAAAAGAAACTATTAAAAAAAAAGCTAATACAGAATGGCGACAGCGGGGTGGGCTTCTTGAGTTCTCCTCTATAGCTTACCACAAAGTGAACGTCTACAACCCATCAAAGGACTCTGCTCATCACACAGAACAGCTAAGAGACACATACAAGGATTACTCGAAGGTGGGCAAATTGGCAAGCAGGGGAAGAGGGAAGGGAGCAGAGTGGAGACAAGGCCGCATCTGTGGCTTTGGAGATGCAGGGGAATCTCAGGACGGACCAGAGACCCCAAGAGCCAGGAGGTGGGCTCTTTCCCTTCATCCTACAGCTGACCTCTCCCACGGAGAGCAGCATATTCAGCATTTGAGGCAGTAACCTCAGCTAAGCCCTCCAGCTGGGCCCTAGGTCGGACATAGGATGTAAACTCCATACCTGGGCCCGTTTCCCCCTCTCCCAATCCTACCCCTGCCCTTCCAGAAACTTAAGCTGGCCCCTGAACTGAGGAGTAGTGTCAGATTACACAGGAGCGCTAGTGCTCAGGATCTTGGAAGAGCCAGCAGCAGCTCTGACCCAGGGAAGAGGCTGGGAAGAGTGTGATACAGCCGGGCTGGGGAGAGAAGATCCCTCTACCCCCAACCCCCACATTTACTGGCCTGCCTAGGGCAGGGCAATTATAGCTTCGGAGACACTCCCAGGGATCAGCAGCAGGCAGCAGATGCAGCTCTGGGCTTTCAGCAGCTCAGAAATCTCCGGACAGACAGACAGACACACACACACACACACACATACACACACACACACACACACACACGGAGGATGTGCCTTAACACTCAGGAGACCTGGGCACGGGGCTGGTTGTTACTCTCAGTGCACATATGTGCAGGCAAGGGCAGAAACTGCACTGACTTTGTAAAAACTACCATCCAGACACCATGGCCCCACTCATCTAAATCTGCAGTCTCAAGGTCACTCTGGGCACCAGATGACCGGCTCTGCCTGCACAAAATGCGGAGGACTCTTTGTACAGCAGAGGTGATTACTTGGTGGGCTTAAGCCAAGACTGGCACTGCTTTTCTTGTTTTGTTTTGTTTTTATATCTTTGATATTTTTGCCTGTGTTGAGTGTGGGTTATCAGTTGTGTTTACATGTGAATGTATTTCACTTTCTCTTTGTTGTTGTTGTTGTTGTGCTTGGTGATTTGCTTTGTTCTGAAATTGCCCTACACCAGAGCCCAGCTCAAGAGGCACAAGATTCAACACACCTAGAGGCCAACTCCAGACCAAACCAGAGTATTACCGGGTTTGACCTACAAGTGATACACCCAGAGGGAATTCTCTACAGGCATAAGAGCCCATAGAGGCCAAGCTTCATTTAAGCGGTCAACCCTCACGCAGCAGAACATCCTGCTGTGGGCAGAGCCAAGTCTCACGAAGAGTCAGCCTAGGAGTCAATCTCATCTACTCACAGGCTAAAAGCAATTAAAGATCAACTTTAACAGGACAATATACACAACACAAGAGTCACTGTTAGAGCACACGCAGAGGAGAAGAATGAAGTAGTGCAAGTCAAATATAAAGGACACATACTACATAAGATAACCCAGCGAGAACTAAGAACTCTAGGGGATCTACCTAATACACCAAAGCAAACACAGAGAGTCAGCCAGAATGGGGAAACAAAGAAACTTGTCCCAAATAAAAGAACAGAAGAAACCTCCAGAATTGGAACCAAATGAAACAGAGGTAACCAACCTATCAGAGACAGAGTTCAGAATGTTCTGATGATAAGAATGTTTAAGGAGCTTAGTGACAATATAAAGAAGGATAGAGAAATCGTAATGAACAACCAGTTAGAACGAAAGAACACAATTACTGAAATAAAGAACTCGCTTGAAGGAATTACCAGCAGGTTAGATGAAGCAGAGGATCGAATCAGCGACTTAGAAGACAAGTTAGCAGAGATCACCCAAACAGAACAACAGAAAGAAAAAAGAATAAAAAACAATGAAGATGGTTTAAGAGACCTCTGGGATAACATCAAGTGCAACAACATGTGCATCATAGGAATACCAGAAGGCGAAGAGAGGGGGCAAGGGATAAAATATATATTTGAAGTAATAATGTCCAAAAACTTCTCTATCCTGGTGAAGGAAACCAACATACAAGCCCAGGAAGTGCAGAGAGTTCCAACCAGGATAAACCCAACCAGGTCCACACCAAGACACATTATAGTTAAAAAGACAAAGGTTAAAGACAAAGAGAGAATCCTAAAAGCAGCAAGAGAAAGATAGCAGGTTACATACAAGGGAACTCCTATAAGATTATCAAATGACTTTTCTATAAAAACATTGCAGGCCAGGAGGGAGTGGCAGGAGATACTCAAAGTGATGGAAAACAAAGGCCTATAACCTAGATTGCTTTATCCAGCAAGGCTATCAATTAAAATTGAAGGAGAGATAAAGAGCTTCCCAGAAAAGAATAAGCTAAAGGAATTTATTACCACAAAGCCAGCATTGCAAGAAATATTAAAAGGGCTTCTGTACAGAGAAGAAATATGAAAACAATCTAACTGCAAATTTTAAAAATAACAATAACTAAGTACCTATCAATAATCACTTTAAATGTAAATGGATTAAATGCGCCAATCAAGAGACACAGGGTGCTGATTGGATAAGAAAGCAAGACCCTTGTATATGCCGTATACAAGAGACTCACCTCAGATCAAAAGACACACACAGGCTGAAAATGAAGGGTTGGAGTAAGATGTTGCAGACAAATGGAAACGAGAAAAAAGCTGGAGTTGCAATACTTATATCTGACAAAATAGACTTCAAAATGTAGAATATAGTAAAAGACAAAGATGGGCACTATATAATAATAAAGGGATCGATCCAACAAGAGGACATAACCCTAGTAAACATCTATGCACCCAACATAGGAGCACCTAAATATATAAAACAGATACTGACTGACATAAAGACAGAGATCAACAGTAATACTATCATAGTAGGGGACTTCAACACACCTCTGACAACTAGGGACAGGTCTTCCAGACAGAAAATCAATATAGAAACAACAGCCTTAAATGACACATTGGACCACTTAGATTTAATCGATATTTTCAGAGCATTTCATCCCAAAGGTACAGAATACACGTTCTTCTCAAGCGCACATGGAACATTTTCCAAGATAGACTATATGTTAGGCCACAAAACAAGTCTTGATAAACTTAAGAAAATTGAACTCATACCAAGGCTCTTCTCTGACCACACTGCTGTGAAAATAGAAATGAACTACAGGAAAAAAACTGGAAGACACACCAATTCATGGAGGCTGAATAACATGTTACTAAATAACGAATGGGTCAACCATGAGATCAAAGAAGAAATCAAAAGATATCTCGAGACAAACGAAAATGAAAACACAATGACTCAAAATCTATTGGATGCCGCGAAAGCAGTCCTAAGAGGGAAATTCATAGCATTGCCGGCCTACCTAAAGAAACAAGAAAAATCAGTAATCCACAGTTTCTCTTCACACTTAAGGGATCTGGATAAAGAACAGCAAAATAAGCCCAAAGGGAGTACAAGGAAGGAGATAATAAAGATCAGAGCAGAAATAAATGAAATAGAGACCAGAAAAACAATACAAAAGATCAACAAATCCACAAGTTGGTTTTTAGAGAAGATAAACAAAATTGGCAAACCTTTAGCAAGAGTCACACACAAAAAAAAGACAGAGGAAGAGAGAGAAAGAGAAAGAGAAAAAGAGAAAAAGAGAAAGAGAGAGAAAGAGGACCCAAATTAATAAAATCAGAAATGAAAGAGAAGTGACAACAGACACTGCAGAAATACAAAAAGGAAAATTAAGGAATTACTATGAGCAACTATATATCAAGAAATTTGACAATCTGGAAGAAATGGACAATTTTCTAGAAGCAGACAACCTCCAAAGGCTAACTCAAGAAGAAACGGGGGGAAAAGCAACTTATGAGTTGGAAAAAAATGGCGGCGTGAGGTGAGCCTCTGTAACGCTCCCCTGGAATTTACAACGAATCGGACAACAATAACTCCACAAAGGACTCCCAGCACAGCAGACAGGCAAGACAAAGAGGCCCACTACTGAATTCACCTCCAGGTGGGTGAATCGCGCGAGCGGGGGAGGAGGGAGAGGAGAAGTGCGGAGACGGAGCCGCGCGGGCGCAGGACTCAGACCTAGCTCAGTGCTCGGGGCCCACTGCTCCCGGATCTTCCGCAGCTGCGGGAGAGGGAAGGACTCGGACTGCTAGGTCTCCGCTTACGGCCCACAGGGCTGAGGGGGCAGCATATAGCATGGCTGAACCCAACGCTCGCTCACGGCAGACCTCGGAGCAAAGACTGAGGGAAGAGGGCTGAAATCGGTGGTTTAAGCCCTCACTGCCAAGCGGAGAACGGAAGCCTTAGGCAAGGAGACTAGCCGCCCCCTCCCTACACTCCCAGAGCTCGCCACGCCCCCACCTGCCCGGTGCTAGAAGCAATAAAGTAGCAGTGTCGGATCAAAGGACAGAATATTTGCTGCTCTGAGAACTGTGGACCGCAGACAAAGATTCGCAGCTCAACTAGTTCCGGCAAAGGGGAGGGAGCTGTGGAAGCAGGACTGGCTGTGGTGGTGGTCGCCGCCATTGCTCTGGGCCACCTCTCACAACTCACCCCGCCCCTGACCCCACCTATCTGGGCGATCCCTGCAGGAGTAAACAGAACTGCTGAAACAAACGGGCCCTGAATCTGGTGCAGAAAGAGCTTTGGTACTTCAAAAGCTCTTCGCATACCTATCAACCTGTTGCAGAAGCCACTCCTGTAGATGTCTAGGAAGAGAAATAGTAAATCAGTGATTGCCATGAATAACCAAGGCAACAAGACAGCTCAGAAAGAAAGTGAAAAGTCTCCAGAAAAGGAACTTAGAGATATGGACCTTTGTGATTTAAATGACAGAGAATTCAAGATTGCAATTCTGAAAAAACTGAACGAGATGCAAGAAAACACAGAAAGGCAGTTTAATGAACTCAGAAACACAATCAAAGAACACCATGAGCATTTTACAAAAGAGATTGAAATCTTGAAAAAGAACCAAATAGAATTACTGGAGATTAAGAACTCAATAGAAGAAATTAACAATAAAATATCCAGCTTAGGTAGTAGAGTTGACCAGATGGAGGAAAGAATCAGTGACATCGAAGATAGGAACCTGGAATTTACACAGATGGAAGAAGAAAGAGACTTGAGACTTAAAAGAAATGAAAGAACTCTACAACAACTTTCTGACTCCATCAGAAAGAGCAATATAAGAATAATGGGCATACCAGAAGGAGAAGAAAGAGGGAAGGGAACAGAGAATATATTCAAACAAATCGTCGATGAGAACTTCCCAAACTTGTGGAAAGAACTGGATCCTCGAATCCAAGAAGCAAATAGAACACCTAATTACCTCAATCCCAACAGGCCTTCACCAAGGCACATTGTATTGAAGCTGTCTAAAATCAATGACAAAGAAAGAATCCTCAAGGCAGCCAGGGAAAAGAAGACGGTAACCTACAAAGGAAAGCCCATAGATTATCATCAGATTTTTCAGCAGAAACTCTACAAGCTAGGAGGGAATGGAACCAAATATTCAAACTATTGAAAGAGAGAAATCATGAGCCAAGAATAATATATCCAGCAAAGATCTCCTTTAGATATGAAGGAGGAATAAAGACCTTTCCAGACATCCAGAAGCTGAGGGAATTTTCTAATACACGACCTCCACTACAAGAAATACTAAAGGAGGCTATTAGACCACCATCAACAGGGACAACTTGTGGCAACCAAAACATAAAAAGGGGGAGCGTAAAGGCCTGAACTGGAATATGGGAATAGAGAAAGTAAGCGTACTGAAGAAACTGGAATAATCTAAATATCAAACTTTCTTTTACATAAACTCAAGGGTAACCACTCAAAAAACATCCAAATCTGAAATATATACTGTAATAAAAGAAGAAACAGAGGGAAACATCATAGAATACCACCACAAAGAAATAACAGACAACAACAAAAAGGCAAAGAAACAATGGAGACACAGCCTTACCAGAAAACTAAAGACAGAATGACAGGAAATCCTCACATATCAATAATCACCCTAAATGTAAATGGACTGAACTCACCAATAAAGAGACACAGAGTAGCAGATTGGATCAAAAAACTAAACCCAACCATATGCTGCCTGCAAGAGACACATCTCAGCTACAAGGACAAGCATAGACTCAAAGTGAAAGGATGGAAATTGACACTTCAAGCAAATGGTACCCAGAGAAAATCAGGTGTAGCCATAATGATATCAGATGAAACAGACTTCAGGGTAAAAAAGATAACAAGAGACAAAGATGGACATTTCATAATGGTAAAGGGGACTATACAACAAGAAGACATAACAGTCATAAATATTTATGCCCCCAATCAGGGAGCACCGAAATATACCAAGCAACTACTAACAGAACTAAAGGGAGAAATTGACCAAAACACAATTATACTAGGGGACTTAAATAAATCATTGACAGCTATGGATAGATCATACAAACAGAAAATGAATAACGAAATAGCAGCCCTAAATGACACATTAGATGAAATGGACATAATTGACACATATAGAGCACTTCATCCTAAAACATCAGACTATACATTCTTTTCGAGTGTCCATGGAACATTCTCAAGGATAGACCATATATTGGGACACAAAATCAGCCTCAGCAAATTTAAGAAGATTGAAATCATACCAAGCATATTCTCTGATCACAAGGCTTTGAAATTGGTATCAACTGCAAAAAGAAAGCAGGAAAAAACACAAATACATGGAGATTAAACAACATACTTTTAAAGAACGACTGGGTCAAAGAAGAAATTAGAGGAGGGCTCAAAAGATACATAGAAACAAATGACAATGAAAATACATCCTACCAAAATTTGGGGGATGCAGCGAAAGCAGTTTTAAGAGGGAAGTTTATATCATTACAGGCCTATCTCAGGAAACAAGAAAAATCCAAATAAATAACCTCATGTTACACCTTAAAAAACTAGAAAAAGAAGAACAAGTGAAACCCAAGGTCAGCAGAAGAAAGGAAATAACACAAATCAGAGCAGAACTAAATGAAATAGAGAACAAAAAGACAACAGAAAAAATTAATGTGAGAAAGAGCTGGTTCTTTGAAAAGATTAACAAAATCGACAAACCCTTGGCTAGACTCACTAAGATAAAAAGAGAGAAGACACTAATTAACAAAATCAGAAATGAAAAAGGGGAAGTTATCACGGACACCACAGAAATACAAAGGATTATCCAAGAATACTATGAAGGACTATATGCCACCAAATTTAATAACTTAGAAGAAATGAACAAGTTCTTAGAAACATATAGCCTTCCAAGGCTGAATCATGAAGAACTGGAAAATCTTAACAGGCCGAACACCAGTAATGAAATTGAATCAGTCATCAAAAACCTTCCCAAAAGCAAAAGTCCGGGACCAGATGGCTTCATTACTGAATTCTACCAAATCTTCAAAGAGGATCTAATACCAATCCTACTCAAACTCTTCCAAAAAATTGAAGAAGAGACAGTACTCCTTAACTCATTTTATGAGGCCAACATTACCCTGATACCAAAACCTGGTAAGGACAACACAAAAAAAGAAAACTACAAACCAATATCTCTGATGAATACAGATGCAAAAATCCTAAACAAAATTCTAGCAAATCCAATACAACAATGCATTAAAAATATTATTCACCACGACCAAGTGGCTTTCATCCCCGGGGCACAAGGATGGTTCAACATTCGCAAATCCATCATTGTGATACATCACATAAACAAAATAAAGGACAAAAATCATATGATTATATCAATTGATGCAGAAAAAGCATTTGACAAGATACAAAATCCATTTATGATTAAAACACTTAGTAAAATAGGTATAGAAGGAAAATACCTTAACATAATAAAGGCCATATACGAGAAACCCTCAGCTAACCTCATAATTAATGGTGAAAAACTGAAGCCCTTTGCTCTACGTTCAGGAACACGACAGGGCTGTCCCCTATCACCTCTGCTTTTCAACATAGTGTTGGAAGTCCTGGCCAGAGCCATCAGGCAAGAGAAAGAAATAAAAGGCATCCAAATTGGGAATAAAGAAGTTAAATTGTCACTCTTTGCAGATGACATGATGCTATATATAGAAAACCCTAAAGACCACCAAAAAGCTATTAGAAACAATCAATGAATACAGTAAAGTTGCCGGCTACAAAATCAACGTACAAAAGTCCATTGCATTCCTATATACTAACAATGAAATCTCAGAAAAAGAAATACAAAAAACAATTCCTTTTACAATTGCAGCAAAAAGAATAAAATACCTAGGAATAAACTTAACCAAGGATGTGAAGGATTTATATGCTGAAAACTATAAGACATTTTTGAAGGAAATTGAAGAAGACACAATGAAATGGAAAGACATTCCATGCTCATGGATTGGAAGAATCAACATAGTTAAAATGGCCATATTACCCAAAGCCATATACAGATTTAATGCAATCCCCATCAAAATCCCAATGGCATTTTTAAATAAAAAATTTAATAAAATCATAGAATAAAAAATCATCAGATTTGTTTGGAACCACAAAAGACCCTGAACAGCCAAAGCAATCTTAAGAAAAAAGAACAATACTGGAGGTATTACACTCCCTGACTTTAGCTTGTACTACTGGGCTACAATAATCAAAACAGCATTGTATTGGCAGAAAAACAGACACATAGACCAATGGAATAGAATTGAGAACCCAGAAATAAAACCACATAAATATGGAGAGATAATTTTTGACAAAGAAGCTAAAAACGTACAATGGAGGAAAGACAGCCTGTTCAATAAATGGTGCTGTCAGAATTAGAAAGCCAGGTGCAAAAGAATGAAACTGGACTGTTATCTGTCACCATGTACCAAAATTAATTCAAAATGGATCAAAGACTTAAGCATAAGACCTGACACAATAAACTGCATAGAAGAAAACATAGGTACTAAACTTATGGACCTTGGGTTCAAAGAGCATTTTATGAATTTGACTCCAAAGGCAATGGAAGTAAAAACTAAAATAAATGAATGGGACTATATGAAACTTAAAAGCTTCTACACAGCAAAAGAAACCATCGACAAAATAAAGAGGCAACCAACTGAATGGGAGAAGAGTTTTGCAAACAGTGCCTCCGATAAGGGGCTAATATCCAAAATATACAAGGAACTCATGAAACTCAACAACAGAAAAACAAACAACCCAATTGAAAAATGGGCAGAGGACCTGAAGAGACATTTCTCCAGAGAGGACATACAAATGGCAAATAGACGTATGAAAAAATGCTCAACATCACTAATCATCAGAGAAATGCAAATAAAAACCACAATGAGACATCACCTCACCCCAGTTAGAATGGCTATCATCAACAAGACAAATAGTAAGAAGTGTTGGAGAGGCTGTGGAGAAAAAGGAACCCTCATACACTGTTGGTGGGAATGCAGACTGGTGCAGCCGCTATGGAAGGCAGTGTGGAGGTTCCTCAAAAAATTACAAATAGAATTACCATATGACCCAGCAATCCCTCTCCTGGGTATCTACCCAAAAAATCTGAAAACATTTGTCCATAAAGACACATGTGCTCCAATGTTCATTGCAGCTTTGTTTACGGTGGCCAAGACATGGAAACAACCAAAATGTCCTTCGATAGATGAATGTATAAAGAAGTTGTGGCATATATACACAATGGAATAGTATTCGGCGGTAAGAAAAGATGATATAGGAACATTTGTGACAACATGGATGGATCTTGAGAGTATAATGCTAAGTGAAATAAGTCAGACAGAAAAAGCAGAGAACCCTATGATTTCACTGATATGTGGTATATAAACCAAAAACAACAAAAGAATAAGACAAACAAATGAGAAATAAAAACTCATAGACACAGACAATAGTTTAGTGGTTACCAGAGGGTAAGGTGGAAGATGAGGGTAAGGGGGATCAAATATATGGTGATGGAAGGAGAACTGATTCTGGATGGTGAACACACAATGGGATTTATAGATGATGTAATACAGAATTGTACACCTGAAATCTATGTAATTTTACTAACAAATATCACCCCGATAAATTTTAAAAAAAGAATATATCTTCAACTAGATCTTCAATATCTAATGGATTTTTATTATAATCACCATATTTCTCATATCCAAGAGCAGCTCCTTCTTATTTAGTGATTGTTCCTTTTGCAAAACATCTTGCTTTAAAGAAGTAATTCCTGAGTAGCTGGATGGCTCAGTTGGTTAGAGCACATGCTCTCAACAACAAAGTTGCTGGTTCAATTCCCGCATAGGATGGTGGGCTGCACCCCCTGCAACTAAAGATTGAAAATGGTGACTGGACTCAGAGCTGAGCTGTGCCCTCCACAACTAAGACTGAAGGACAACAACTTGACTTGGAGCCGATGGGTCCTGGGAAAAATACACTGTTCCTGAATAAAGTCCTGGAAATAAACACTGTTCCCCTTCCCCAATAAAAAAATCTTAAGAAAAAAAAAAGTAATTCCTTCTCTTTTCTCTCTGAGAAATAGGTTTATTGAAGTTTTCTTCTCTTTCCGCTGAATTTATTTTTTCAGCTTGTTTGAATTTTTAAAATGGAATCAACTTTTCCTGGCTCCTCTAAAATCATTCTTAAGGAAAGGGACATGCTATGTCAGCAGGTTAGGAATTAAACTGGGTAATCAATATCTAGAAACAAAGATCCCAAACAGGTCACATATGTCAAGAGGAAAGAGGCCGCACCGAGCCACTCAAATGAGACACGGTCAATAAACAACCTGGAGCAACCATGCCAATTCTCAGCCATTTTATTTCTCAAAGTATCGCACCTATAAGTTTTAGCTATCCATTTACCTTCTACCACCAGATTTGTTGATTTTTGTTTTCTCCTGTACCATCTTAAAACTAAATGATATGGCTTATGACACATAGAAATGTATAATTATAATGACTAGCATTTTTATATTCAACTTCATTTAGCAAGCATTTATTGAATGTCTACCTCTATGCTGGGCACTGTACAAGGTCCTGGAAAAGAACATGCTCAAGGTCATGAGGTCCTTGCCCTCTGGGAATTCACTCTCCAGTGTAGTACCTCACACTCAGCAGCACCTACTGAGCCTGGGAGGCAACCACGGAGAGTTCCATTTAACAGATGAAGGATCTGAGGCCCAGGGAGGGTCCCTGGTGGGCTCAAATGACACACAGCTATTTGAAGACTATGCTGCATTGTGAACCCAAACTTCCCTCTGTCACACTCTGTTTCAAAGGCTGGAATATAAACAGAAGCTAGAAGAAATGAACTACGAAAGGAGGGTTCAGAGGAACAGGAAGAGAACCAAGAGGGAGTTGTACTAGTCAGGGTTCTCTAGAGAAACAGAACCAATAGGAGATAGATGGACAGACAGACAGACAGACAGATAGAAAGATATGAAGAGATACAGGAATTGGCTCACAGTTACAGAGGATTAGAAGTCCCACAATCTGCGGTCTGCAAGCTGGAGACCAGGGAAATCCCGTGGTGTCATTTATTCCAAGTCAGAAGGCCTGCGAATTGGTGGCTGATGGTCTAAGTCCCAAGCTGAATCTGAAAGTCTGACACCAGAAGCCCCGATGTCTGAGGGAAAGAGAAGACAGGTGTCTTAGCTCCAGCAAAGAGAGAGAATTCACTTTCTCTGCCTTTTCATTCTATTTGGGACCTCAACCCATGAGATGATGCCCACCTGCATTGGGGCGGGTCATGAGCTTTACTCAGTTCACCAATTTAAACAATAATTTTTTTCATGAAACACCTTTACATCTGGAAGTAATGTTTTAGTAGCTATCTGGGCATCCCTTAAACCAGTTAAATTGACACATATAATTAACCACCATAGAAGCCAAGGGTAAAGAGTTTCAAAGTATTTGCTCAGGCCGTAACACTCCCCCCGCCACACACACACACACACACACACACACACACACCACCCTATTTACATTTTAGCAGGGCCTAGCTCAGACGGGCAAGTAGTTGGGGAACAGGGTCTGCCATCGCCATCTCACTTGAGGGAAACAGGACAAAAGAGGAGGAAGAGACATGCCATGTTTATTTTACAGGTGTAGGGAGCATCTTCTCTAGCCTCTGGAGTTAATCCCAGAGGGGGGAAAATCCTCACAGTTGAATAACTGGCCCACCTAGAAGCAGCAGGGCAGCAACCCCAGGTGTCTTGGGCACACCCCACTCTACCAGGAAAGGGCCAACCAGTGCTCCTCGGTTGTGAAAAAACGCAATGAGCCCCGACTTTGGTCTTCTAACCTAAGGCCCTCGAATAGGAAATTCTAGAGCCTAATTTCTCTAGAGATGGAGCAAAACAGTGACAGATTGCATACACAGCAAGGCATTGAGCCAAGTTCAAGAGCAAGAGAAGTAAGCCTCACACCAGCAACAAAACAGACAGAGAACGCCTCAGGGCCAGGGGCTTCCTTCTCTCAGGAGAGGGGCTCTGCGGATTCAGGTGAGACAGCTGCTCTGCATCCCTGCTCCTGCCAGATGACAGATGTCTTAGCTCCAGCAAAGAGAGAGAATTCACTGTCTGGAATCCCCTGCAGGTTAGCACAGGCTGGGGTCTGGTGGGGGTAGCGCAAGGGAGAACAGTTCATCCTCCCTTCACTGCAGAGGTCAGACGATGACTTCCACTGGCCGTCGCCAGTGCACGTAAATATATATATATTTATATATATTTATATATATATAAATGTATATATATAAATTTAAACTGAAAACCTAGAAATAATATATATATAATTTATATATATAAATTTAAGCTGGAAACCTAGAACAAATTCCTCCTTTGCTGCTGGCTGCCATTATGTAATGTCTCACAGTGTTTCCCTGAGACTCTCCAGGCGGTCTCATTTACTGCCTCGGTTGCGCTTCCAGCTTTGTTCATGACTTCCAAGCTGCTTTCTATAAAATTGAGCCGTATGTACATTGGCTACACTCGACATAGTCTATACCTTTAAAAGTATGCAAGTAGCGTTGCTAGACCAATGTTAAGAATGGTGTGTAAGGCCATAGATTGAATTCCTGTTTTTAAAAAAAAAACCGGCCCCATTTCAAGCTCATTAAAAAAATTTTTTTGAAATATTTTTAAATTTACAGAAGTTACAAAAATAGTTTAAAGAGTACCCATATACTCTCCACCCAGCTTCCCCCAATGTTAATCTCTTATATAACCACAGCACAATGATCAAAACCAGACACTTACCATTAATATAATACTACTGAGTAATTGACAGACATTATTGGAATTTCACCAGTCTTCCTACTACTGTACCTATTTTTCAACTAAATTTTTAAATTTTAGAATCATTTTAGATTTACGGAAACACTGACAAGATAGTACAGAGAGGTCCTGTATCCTCATACCCAGGTTCCCCTTTCATGAACATTTTACATTAATGTGGTACATTTGCCACAATAAATGAATCGGTGTTGATATATTATTGTTAACTACAGGCCATATTTTATTCCGATTTCTTTCGTGTTTATTCTAATGTCACTTTTCTGTTGCACGGTCCATCCAAAATGGCACGTTACATCTAGTTGTCATGTCCTCCTTAGGCTCCTGTTGGCAATGACAGTTTCTCACTTTCCTTGTTTTTGATGACTGACAGTTTTGAGTACTAATCAGATATTTTGTAGGCTATTCCTCAGTTGTACTTTGATGTTTTTCTCATGAGTAGACTGGGGTTATGGGTTTTCGAGAGGAAGACCACGGAGGTGAAGTACCCTTCTCATCACATTGTATCAGGGATCTAAAAATGTCCTTTATCTTGTCTGGGATCCAATCCAGAATCACACGTTGCGTTTAGTTTTGATGTTCCTTTAGGCTCCTCCAATCTCTGAGAGTTTTTCAGTCTTTGTCTTTCATGACCTTGATGCTCAGAAGTGTCCCTTAACTTAGATTTGTCTGATGTTTTTCATGACTGGACTGAAGTTATGAAATTTTGGTAAGAATGTCAGAGAAATGATGTTGTGTATGATGTCATGGGGTACCTGATGTCACTGTTTTTACTCTTCATCACGTGGTTAAGATGGTGTATACCAGTGTCTCCACTGCAAAATTACTATTTTCCCCTCATAATCAATAGCTTGGTGGAGAAACTTTTAGATGGTACAAATATTCTGTTTCTCCTCAGACTTTTGCTAATTTTAGCATCCGTGAGTGGGTTTTGCATGCAATGATCATTATTATAGTGTTCCAATGGTGATTTTTCTATTTCCCTTATTCCTTCTACATTTATTAACTGTAATTCTCCTGTAAGGAGGATCTTCCTGTCCTTTCTCCCCCATTCATTTATTTATTCATTTATTTATTTTCATAAGTTATGGATATTTATTTATTCTGTGGGTGTTAGTCCAATACGCCCATTATTTATTTTGTTGCTCAAATTGTTTCAGCTTTGGCCATTGATAGCCCCTTTGAGATGGGTTCTGTGTCCTTTCAACATGCGTCCATCCTTTTTTGAGCTATGTTCTTATTTCCTGGTACACAGCAGGTCCTGGGATCATCTTGTATTTTCCCTGTCCCGATGCTAGAATCAATTATTTCTCCAAGGATTTCTGGTTCTTTTTATTAGACTCATATTTAGAAACCAAGATCTGGGCACTATGTACATTCATTGCTATGGGGTGTCATTGCTTCTAGGTCCTCTCACCAAACAGAGTTAGTAAATATATACATGCGTACTAACACGCACATTATATGAGTGTGTGTGTGTGTGTGTGTGTGTGTGTGTACCTATATTTATTTCTCTATATATATGTGTATCCCCAGGGATTCTCCACGCCACCTCTTCGTATTTCCATGCCTAACAGTAAAAGTTAATGAAAAACTAGCACAACCAAGAAAAAACAGGACAATCAAGTCCTTAAATCTTTGAGAATTAAGGTTTGGGTCACTCTACCAGGTAAATAACCCCAACAAGCTGAGGTTCTGCCTGAGGGAAATTTTGAATGGGTAGTGAAGGAGGAAGTCACAATTACAGCTTTATGACCAATTCTAGAAACTAGATTTCTATTTGCTTATTATACATATGTGTTTATTTTTATATGCTAAACATTTTCTTTTTTAAAGATTTTTTTCAATTGGGGAAGAACAGGACTTTATTGGGGAATAGTGTCTACTTCCAGGACTTTTTTTCCAAGTCAAGTTGTTGTCCTTTCAGTCTTAGTTGTGGAGGGCGCCGTTCAGCTTCAAGTTGTTGTCCTCTCAGTCTTAGTTGTGGAGGGCACAGCTCAGTTCCAGGTCCAGTTGTCGTTGCTAGTTGCAGGGGGCACTGCCCACCATCCCTTGCAGGACTCAAGGAATTGAACTGGCAACCTTGTGGTTGAGAGCCCACTGGCCCATGTGGGAATCGAACAGGCAGCCTTCGGAGTTAGGAGCACGGAGCTCCAACTGCCTGAGCCACCAGGCCGGCCCGTAAACATTTTCTTTTTCTTTAGTTCAGATACTAGTCGCTGAATGCTAACTTCACAGTTTAGTCTTTAGGTAACAGAATACTCAGCAGAACTGTGACTGAATTTAAGAAGTAGTTAATATGGCCAGCAACAGTTACAATAACTGTTGGGATTGTGTGTCACCTCATTTTTATCTTCATTTTTAAAACAAAAAGTTGTTCTTATTAGGTGGAATTATAGAGATGTTTTGTTGTGTGAGAGCTCAAATATGTGGAAAAGGGAGCACATGGAAGGGGAGTAGATAAAGGGATGATTCTGCCAGTTATCGATTTATTGCCTCTCACATCCAAATTCATCCTTCAATAGTGTTTGTCCTTTGTCAGCTGGCACCATGTTAAGCATTGTCAGTAGAGGGCAATAGAGAGACATTGCAAAAGGAAGGAGGAAGACCTGGTCTTGTGTGTCCTTCCCGCAGGCATGTGCAGTGTGGCTGCTTCTCTAACACCCCGCTCCTGTATCACAAGGGGCTTTGTCAGCACCTGCAGTACAGGCAGCCTTTTCAATGTCCAGTTCCTGCTGTGTAGACGGCACCCCCAACCCCAGATTCCAACAGCTGGCGCCTGTAGTACTCAGCAGCCAGAAGCACCAATGCCCAGCAGTATCCCCAGGTACCTCTTTGGGGCAGTTTCATACCAGAATGCCTCCAGTGAAACACCTCCCCACGAACAGTTTTCCTGGCACCATCGCAGGTGATTTCTGGCAATTTCTGACAATGTGGCACCACAACGACTTCTCTGCCATTTAATGAGCCATGGCCGCGCCCTTTTGGACAAGGTCTGGCTCTGCCCTGGGGTGGGGAGGCTCTTCCTTGGGTTGTCTCTCTCAGCCCGCGGCAGTGGCTCCTACTTATATACACTACTCCTATATTCTTTGGAGTTCTCTCTACTTCTTACTAGTCATTCCCTCATTTAACCAGTCCTTTATTATAGTTAATCATTCTTTATATTAAACTTTCCCTATTCAAATGAGTGTGTGGTTTCTGTCTCCAAATAGGACCCAGACTAGTTTGCACATGAAATAGCTTCAGAATTGCTAAGTCAATCCTCTGTGAGAGCCAGAGAAAGAAATAAATTTACTAACTCAACTACAATCTTTGTGTGCAGTCCTTTTCATCTATTGTCTTAAGGTATCCAGTCAAACTATTATTTTCCACAGTTACTTAGGTTAGATCTTTTCTTCCCTGCCTCCTCTGTGTGCTTATGTGATTTACTTGTAACACATTCCTTATTGTTTGTGCCCCATTTTGGTTCTCTTCTCATCCTGGTTAGTTTGAATGATGTATTTATTTTGGCAGTATGTGAACCATTACCCTGGTTCCAAGAGTCCCAGCTACAAAAAAGGGTATAGGTACTCAGAGAAGGGTTGTGGCACCTCATTCTCACTACCTGTTGTCATTTCCTCCTTCTTTCCATACCATTCCCATCCCCCCACCCCATAAGTAACCAGTCCTTTTAGTTCCGATTTAGCCTCCCTGGATTTCTTTTGCCAGTTGATATGTGCGTCCCATATATGAGTCTTAAGGGAAAGACTTAGGTTCATATTCCTCCTGTCCCTGCTTTGTTTGGAGCCCAGGGTGAGTCCATCCCAAAGCTTAATAAAAAGAAATATTTGCTGGAGCTGACTGAAAGTCATGTTGGAGGGCAAACTGGTCATTTCCATTAAAATACAACATATGAATAATTTCTTATTTCTATCACATGGCCATGCCACTTCTTGATACTTACCTGGAGTGGGGGGAGAAAGAACATTTGTGCACAGGTAAATGTGTACAAACTTGCTTTCTGTAGCATTATTTTTAATGGTGACAAAGAAAAGAAAAAGAAAACAAACAACCTTAATGTCTATCAATAGAGAAATGGCTAAAAACATACTATGGAGGGGGTGGCCAGTTAGCTCAGCTGGTTAGAGTGTGGTGCTGATAACACCAAGGTTGCTGGTTCAATCCCCACATGGGCCACTGTGAGCTGCGTCCTCCTTAAAAAAAAAAAAAAAAAATGAATTTAAAAACCACAAACACATACTATGGAATAGCTAAACTGACACATTACACAATGCAACAGGTTTGTTTGCTTTAATAAGGTAAAGCTATGAGGAGCTTAGAAAAAGCTCTAAGATATATTGATAAGTGTGGGTGGGAACTAATTATAGAATAATAAATATGGTATACTATAATACTATTTATGAAAAACCAATAACACCACATATTTTATGTGAGTGTGTGTGTGTGTGTGTGTGTGTGTATCCATAACAAAAAGGATTGGAAGCATGTATATCAAACTGAAATTGTGATTGCTTGTGGCAGGGGCAGGGGTAGGTGGGGGCTAGGGAACCTGGGGATTTGGGAACAAGAGTTTCAAAGGAAATTTTATCTGTAACATGTTCATTTTTTCAACATTAAGGTGTTATTTGTATAATTTTAAACAAACAAATACACAAAATGTTGACTACATTAAATCTCAATACCCTTAAAAGACCACAACCTATTGTGGAAAGTAGGTGATATACTCAAACATTCAGTATCTGCCCCTTCTACAGAAAATTCTGGAAAATGACAAGCTCGTATGTCTCCCTCTCCTATCAAATGTAAGAATCCCTTTCTAACTGTTGCCTGCCACTAAGGCTTGTTATCTACTAATAAAACCAAGTGTCAGTCAAGCAAATCTAGAATCTAGATTTACAGTGAACACATATACCCATCATCTGCATTCTATAGGTTATATTTGACATTGGATCACTGGAATGGAAAACCCCACTCCTCCCAATTTACACTGTCTGCTTTGATTCTTTTCTTTGCTGAGCTGTAGGATGGATATTTGATGGCTAAGGACAGAGTCCGAGTATCCCAAGGCCTTTGCTTTCTATTGCAACCATTTGATGACTGGGGTGAGAAAGGAGACCTAACATTCCCACATTAAAGGTTGTTAAATATTTACTAAAGACAAAGAGCATATAAAATGCCTTCAAGTTTGTCTTTAAATTATTTTCCTCTGGAGGAAAATGAAAAAAAGTAAAACTAGAGTCTTAGCCTTATTACATTAAAAAGAAAAGATTAAGATGATAGTGAGCCAGAGAACTGACTAAGCCACTAATCAAAGACAGAGACACAAATACAATTAGTGTTTTGGGCAAGTTGCTCTGAGGATTCTCGGCTAATCCTGAGACATCCAGAGGCTTCACATGGGGAGACCCATCCCCGCCGGGACACAGAAAGGCACTTCCTGCCACTGCGCTCTGTTTTTTGTGGAGCTTGAGTTAAGACCATGCAAAATAAACAACGGAATTTTGTCCAGGCATCACATTTCCCTCTGGGAGGAAATTACTACACTCGTTTTTTAGCTCTTCTGTTTGGAGTATGTTTTCTGGTATTTTAATTTTTAAATCCCCCAACCCCTCTCCTGCCTTTTAGGAAAATTACTTGTGTTTTCTAATTTTATAAACTCAAAGCTATACCTTTTGAAAGTCTCTCTCTGGCTTAGGAATTTGCATAAACAGCAAAGAAATCCTCTTGAGTGAGACTCAACTTCTCATTAAGTGCAGATCATCTATGCACGTGGAATCATATTTTTATCCAGTGAGAAAAGCATGCTATCAAGTAGCGTGTGTGGTGGGATTCTACTTGTGCAAAATGCCTGTGTACACAGGTAGGGTGGTGGGATTGCTGGTGACTGATTTCTTCTTTTTACTTTTCTCCATTGATTAAATTTTAAATACTGAGAATATATTCTTTTCATAATGAAAACAACATTTTTATTTTGAAACAACAACAAAAACAGGGAGCAGGCAAGGGATAAAAGAACTGGAACAGAAGAGAACGCAAACAGGGACAGTAAGGGCACCGAGACCGAGGGTAGCACTCCAAAGCCTTGCCATCTCCTTTGCTGTCCAGCTCCAGCCACGCCCCCACCGGCTCACCCCCTGACCCCCACCCCTCGGGCCTCCTGTCTGGTCTTCCTGCCTTCCTTCTTGCCTTGCAATAACCCATTCTCTATGGAATAGTCAGACAGATTTTCTTAAAATTAAAATCTGATCTGTAGTTCCCCTCCACGTAAAATCTCCAGTGGCTTCCAGTTTTTATTTCCAGTTAAGTGAAAGTCGGATCTCCTTGTCCCAGCCTCAAGGCCCTGCCTCGTCTTGCCCTGGCTCCTTTTTCTCCTGCCCCATTTCCTTTTGCTCACTTTGTTCATAGTTGCTGGAGCACTCTTTCCTGCCTCAGGGCCTTTGCACTTTCTGTTCCCAATGCTCAGACAAATCTTCCCTCACATGGTCAGCCTGCAATCCTGCATTTTAAATATGTACTTCACATGATTTTCATGCACACTCATGTTCGAGAGTCCCTGTGCTAAAGCACTGGCTTTTGATGCGTACTCAAGAGACAGGGAGTTCCAGAACAAACCTCTGACAGCTCCCTAGACGCTGATATTCTCTCCTAGCACCTGTGAGGCCACATGGAGCCTCTGGGCCCTAAGGTTTTCCTTAAGAAGGACCTAGGTGTGTCAGCTCACAGAAGGATGGAACTGTAGAGTCTCTAAGTTCCTCCACCGGAGGCCATGACAGCCAAAATTTTAGCTAGGAAGATTTTTAGAGGGTATTGTTATTTATTCATCTATTAATAAATTACACATAAAATACGTAGAACAAATTAGCCCTTCCTTTAAGGTGGGGTTTGGGGACTGAGCCAGGAAGAGTTGTGAAGCAGGAATATCCAGACAACTGTCTCAGACATTTACCACCTGAGAACTGGTACATCCTGGAGAGCCCATGGAGGACGCACAGATGATCTGGGTCAGATGAAGGGGCCCCCTAGAAGGTAAGCAAACGTTCTCTGAGCTCATGTTCAGGGCGAGCTCCTGTGCTGAGTACAGGAGTGTGGGAGGAAGGACCCATAAGAGGCCATGCCCAGGTCTGTCCAGTCTGCCCATGAGCACTTATAGCTTCTCAGAGGAGCTTGTCATGGTGCAAAGCAATTAAGGTAGTTTTTCTTTTTACTGTTTTTGAGAAATTGACCTACTCTCACCTGGTGGGCATAAACAGAAGTCAGAACTTTACAAAAATGATGTGGCAGGACAAGCAATGGAGAGTTGTTACTTTTTTGTTGGCCTCTCCTCTCTGTGCTTCCTTTGAGGAGCCCCTTCCTCACTCCCTGTGGTTCTAGGGGAGCTGCCAGTCAAGGGAGTCCTGTCTCCCCCACCCCAGGAGCTGGGCCTCCTTGCCAGATGCTGGGGAGCAGGCTCTCTTTCTGCTGGGCTTGCTAAGCTGGCCAGAGGTGAGCCTTGAGCTATCCAATGCATCATGCTCACCCAGCAGAGAAAGCCTGAGTGATGAAGAGAAATGGCCCTAATGACATCATCCCAGCCCCTAGATCAAGCCAGACCTGAAGCCACACCTAGTTTTTCCATGATAGGCACTAATAAATCCCCTTATTGCTTCAATTAGTTTGAGCTCAGTTTCTTTTCTTGCAACAGAAAGAGGCCTGACTCACAGGCCTCAGATTGTTCCTTTCATTATTGTTCCAAGTTTCCAAATAAAATATGTGCTATTGGCAGAAAATCATCTTTGTAATAGTGAGGCCGATCTTGGAATGTAGATGGGCGATGTTACAATCCTCCAGCATGTGGGGCTTCTGTAAATACGGGGCCAGGCGCAACCCTACCATTCACAGCTCTCTGAAGCTGCTTTGTGGGCGGGAGGGTTCTCATCACCACCAAACACTCAGCTCTCACACACCGTGAGTCCACACTGATGCTTCCAATTCTAACCCAGTACCATAGGGTTCATTTCAGCCTTCCTCCCTTTCCATACTTGTAACTCCCTTCCCCAACAGTGAGAAACCCAGTTCCCATTATTCTCAACACACTTGCTCAAACCTATAATGCATAGAAAATAGCTGCAGAATTTCTTATCCATACCACTACAAAAAGCAAACCTACGAACTAAAGTTCACTATTTGTTTATTGTAGTTCTTTATCATTAGTCTGAGGGGATATAGTCAAAACACAGGGTGTAAAATTACTCCTGCCCTACTGCCGTATGTTTATTCACTTGAAATAACATTAAGTTTGTTGTTTCTGCCTACATTAGGATTTAAGGGATTTTTTTCCCTATTCTTGTTGATTTTAATTATTGAGTATGTGAAACATGGATACAGTTCTGAGAATCAAACGATGCATATTGGGATATTCAATATTCAGGAAAGTGAAACCCTTGCTCCCATCTCTTCCAACCTCTCCCTATTCTCCCTACCCCTCCACCCATCCCTGCTCTCTGAAGGTAATCAGTCTCATTTCCTGACTTATTCTTCCTGTTTCTCTTTTCAGAAATAAGCAGATACATCTGTTTTCTTATTTCTCCTTCTTTTCATATTATAGACACTCGTTAACATTTTTCTTTGTTCACTTAATACACATCCTGGACATCACTTATTAATTCACAGAGATAGTTGACATTTTTATAGCTGTGTAGTATTCCACTGTGTATCTGTACTATGGTTCACTCAACCACTCTCTTATGTATGGGAATTTATGTTGTTTCCAATATTTTGCAATTACAAATAATGCTTCAAGTGAATAATCATAAGGATTTTTGTGTTGCTGTGTTTCTTTAGAATAAATCCCTGGAAGTTGCATTGCTGAGCCACAAGTTAAATGTATCTGTAGTTTTCCTGGATATTGTTAATTTCCTTTTAAGGGCAATTTGCATACCTACCAGCAACATATTTAAGTGCCTATTTCCCCACAGCGTGGCCATCAGAATGCTTTGTCAAACTTAGAATTTTGCTAATTTGACAGGGGACGTTGGTATATCAGTGCAGTGTTTTAAAAAAATTTCCATACACTAAAAAAGCTTTGGTGTACAGCTTGATGAGTTTTAACATATGTATAGATTTGTGTAACCACAGTCCGGATATAGAACATTGGCATCACCCCCCAAACTCCCTCATGCTGTCCCTTTTTAGTCAAACACTCTCTCCATCCGTAAACCTAGCCACCACTTACCTGTTCTCCATCCCTACACCTGTCACTTGTCCAGTGTCATGTAAATCAAATCATGCAGTACGTAACCTTTTGAGACTTGCTTTTTTCACTCAGCACAATGTCTCTGAGATTCATCTGTGTGCTTATGCGTACCAGTAGTTTATCTTTATGCCCAGTAGCATCTCTTTACCCACAGTTTGTTTATCCATTCACCCACTGAAAGACATCTGGATTGTTTTCAGTTTTTGCTGATTATGAATAAAACCTCTATAAATATTTCTGTGCAGGTTTTTAGATAAATACCTAGAAGTGGGATTTCTGAGTCATATGGTAAACATATATGTAACTTCATAAGAAAATGCAACCATAAAACTCCTACCGTTTCCCCGAAAATAAGACCGGGTCTTATATTAATTTTTGCTCCAAAAGACACATTAGCGCTTATGTTCAGGGGATGTCATCCTGAAAAATCATGCTAGGGCTTCTTTTCCGATTAGGTCTCATTTTCGGGGCAACACGGTAGAAGAAAACATAGGTGGTCTGTTCCTTGACATTGGTCCTGATTTTTGGATTTGACACTAAAAGCAAAAGCAACAAAAGCAAAATTAAACAAGTGGGACTACATCACACTAAAAAGTTTCTGTACAGCAAAGGAAACCATAACCAAATGAAAAGGTAACCTACTGAATGGGAGAAAATATTTGCAAATCATATAGCTGATTAGGAGTTAATATCAAAAATATATGAAGAACTCATACAACTCAACAGAAAAAAAAAAAAAACACCCAAGCAATCCAATAAAATAAAATGGGCAGAGGACCTGAAGAGACATTTTCCCAAAGAGGACATACAGGTGGCCAGCAGGTACATGAAAAGATGCTCAACATCACTACCATCAGGAAAATGCAAATCAAAACCACACTGAGATTACCACTTTACACCTGTTAGAATGGCTATTATCAAAAAGAAATAACAAGTGTTGGCAAGGATGTGGGGAAAAGAACACTTGTGTACTGTTGGTGGGAATGTAAATTGGTGCAGTCACTATGAAAAACATTATGGAAATTCCTCAAAAAATTAAGAACAGAACTACCATATGGTCTTGCAATTCCACTTCTTGGGTCTTTATCCAAAGAAAACAAAAACACTAATTCAAAAAGATAGGCACTTCCATGTTCATTGCAGCATTATTTACAATAGCCAAGATATGGATACAATGTAAGTGTCTATTGATGGATGAAATGGATAAAGAAATTGTTATATATAATGAAATGTTATTCAGCCATAAAAAAGAATGATATTTTGACATTTGCAACAACATGGATGGACCTTGAGAGCATTATGCTAAGTAAAATAAGTTAGAGAAAGACAAATACCATATGACCTCACTAATATATGGAATCTTTAAAAAGAAAACAAACAAACTCTTAGATACAGAGAACAGATTGATGGTTACCAGAGGTAGGGGATGGGAAGTAGGCGAAATGAGTGAAGGTGGTCAAAATGTCCAAACTTCCAGTTATAAAATAAAGAAGTCCTGGGGATGTAATGTACAGTACGGTGACTATATTTAATAATACTGTATTGTATATTTAAAAGTTGCTAAGATAGTAAATCTTAAAAGTTCTCATCACAAGAAAAATAATTTAATTGTAACTATGTGTTGTGATGGAGGCTAGCCTGACTTATTGTGGTGCTCATTTTGCCGTGTATACAAATATTGAATCATTCTGTTGTATACCTGAAACCAATATAATGTTACATGTCAATTTTTTAAAAAAGGAATAAAAAGGGAAAAAAGTCTTTGTCAAATATTTCCAACATGTGGGTCATCTTGGGGCTGGTGTTTGTTGGTTTTCTTTTCCCATAAGATTGCTCAGTCTTTTGTAGTTCTTTGTACGTCAAATAATTTTGGATTGCATTCTGGCCATTTGAATATCGTTATGATACTCTGAGTCTTAATTCTTATGAACATTTTTTGTTTTTGTTAAACAGGCAATTGACCTGGCTGTGTACAGGCTACAGGTTGTGATCTGCTTTTGTGGTCTGTGTTTCTAACATCAATTCAATTTTCAAAGCCGCCTTTGCTGTGCTATTTAGACCTATGTGTTTTGCATGTATGCCACCCACAGGCCAGCTGATAGCTAGGCAGTTATCCATCCTGTTGTTTAGTTTTTAAAGACTTTAGTGTTCTGGTTAGGATCAGATGCATGCATGTGCAGCACTGGGGAAGTCCAGGAGTTTGGTCACAATCTTGTAAAATTCCCTTTTGAAGTCTCCTCTCTGTGATCTGACCCACAATTCTCTTGTTCACAGGGGTTCCCCTTTTCTAGTCCTCTGGCCAGAGAGGGCTTTAGTCTCCCCTCTTTGTTGTGTATTCCCTGTGACTGTATGTGCTTCTGTGGCCAAGCAGAGAAAAGATAGGGAAATTAAAAAAAAAAAAAAAAAAGCAATTTCCTCTACACTCTTTGGACCAGGTTCTTCTGGTCAAAGTAAAGGATTACTTCATTCTGAGAGAAAAGACAGAACACAGTGTGCTTACTCCATCTTAACTGGAACTGAAAGGCTCTTGGTATGATTTTAATTTGCATTTCTCTTATGATAAGTGAATTTAACATCTTTTTGTATCTTTAAGGTCCATATTAAAATGTCTTTTTGATTAATTTATTTGTATTTTTTGTTTATTTTTCGATTGGATTTTTTATTTCCAGATATTTAAAGGAATATTAGCCATTTATCTGTGATATATGCTGCAAATATTTTCTTCTAGTTTTTCATCTTTATTTTTTTAACCATAAAAAAGATTTTATTTTTACGTAATTAACTATTGAATATGGATTTTGAATCAACCTTAGAAAACTTTTCTTTTTCTACATACAGATTATGAATAAATTCACTGATGTTTTCTTCTGGTATTTGTGTGGTCTCATATTTAATATTTAGATTTCTAACTCACTTGTGTCTGGTATAAGGCATAAATCTAATTTAACTATTTTCCTAAATGGTGGGCTATCCAGTTATCCCAGTACTATTTATTTAAAATCTACTTTTGCCCCCATGATTTTATTTACTACATTCTAGATGTATTTGGGTCTATATCTGAATTTTCTATCCTACTCCACAAATATATTTTGTGTATTCATGTGCCAATAGTATACTTTTTAAGTTACAGTTTTTATAAATGTCTTAAGGTCTGATTGGGCTGTATTTTTGCATCAATATTCATAAGTGATAACAGTTTTGTGATTTTGTTCCCCTTTCTTTTTTTAACATATTTTAAAAATCAACTTTATTTGTTTAGGTGTCAATGTTGTATTTGCTGCATAAAAATAAGCTGGAAATTTTATTTCATTTGCTACAATAATTTATGTAGCATCGGGACTATCTGGTGTTTAAAGGTTTAGTGAAATTCCCCTATGAAACCATCTAGAGCCTTTTTGTGGAATAATGTTCTGTTTCTTCTACAGAAATCAGTGTACTTAAAATTCCTATCTTGAAAGGAATCAGATTTGGTAAACTCTTGTGTTTGAAATTCACCATTTGTCTAGGTTTTAAAATGTATTTTGCTTAAAGGTCTACCAAATAATCTCTTATGATTTTTTAATTTCTTCTGTTTACCTAGTCTTCCTGTCTCTCAATTTGCTCATCTGTAAAATTGGGATAATAAATTATCATCACAAAAATATCTGAGGCTAGGTTTCCTTATTTTTAAAGTGGGTTGACTATATGCACCTTGCAGAGCTATTGTGAAAATTAAGTGAGATCCTATATCAAACAACAAAGCTCAGTACAGCAAAAGAAACCATCAACAAAACAAAGAGGCCGATAAGGGGCTAATATCCAAAATAGATAAAGAACTCGTACAACTCAACAACAAAAAAGACAAACAATCCAATTAAAAAATGGGCAGAGGACCTGAACAGAAACTTCTCCCAAGAAGACATACAAATGGCCAACAGATGTATGAAAACTCAGATTCACTAGCTTTAGGGAAATGCAAAACAAACCACAATGAGATTATTACCTCACACCTGTTATAATGGCTATTATCAACAAAACAAATAATAAGTGTTGGAGAGGCTGTGGAGAAAAAGGAACCCTCATACACTGTTGGTGGGAATGCAGATTGGTGCAGCCACTATGGAAAACAGTACAGAGATTCCTCAAAAAATTAAGAATTATCATATGACCCATCAATCCTTCTCCTGGGTATCTACCCCCAAAATCTGAAAACATTTATGTGTAAAGATATGTGTACTCTGATGTTCGTTGCAGCATTATTTAAAGTGGCCAAGACAAGGAAACAACCAGTGTCCTTCTACAGATGATTGGATAAAGAAGATGTGTTACATATACACAATGGAATACTACTCTGCCATAAAAAAGATGAAATACTGCCATATGTGACAACATGGATGGATCTTGAGATTATTATGCTAAGTGAAATAAGTCAGACACAAAAAATTGAGAACCATATACTTCACTCTTATGTGGGATATAAAACTGAAAGCAACACAGGAGCAAGACAAACAAACAAAAACTCATAGACAACAGTTTTAGTGGTTACCAGAGGGTAAGGGGGGAGAGAGGATGGCAGAAGAGGGTAAAGTGTCAAACACATAGTGATGGAAGGAGAACTGACTCTGGGTGGTGAGCACACAATGTGATATATAGATGATGTATTAATATTATAGAAAAGCACACTTGAAACCTATGTAATTTTACTAACCATTATCACCCCAATAAATTTAATTTTAAAAAAATGAGATAATTCACGTGAGGTACCATATTGCTTCACTTATGGTGGACAACTAATAAATGGTGGTATTAATTATTGTTTCTATTAGTAGTATCATTATCTTTTATCTTTATGACTTGGGTGAAGAAGATTGTTCTATTCATTCTATTCATTATGCAAAAAGATACTGATGGGCTGAAAACTACTAAAGACCCATAAATTGTAGAAATAACCTATCAATATACTAGAAGGACATACAGGTGATCACAGGAATGGGAAGATATAACATAAAGCAGCAGAAAAAAATCATAAAGGAAAAGACTGAGATTTGTCTAAAAATTATTTAAATTCTGTATACAAAAATCATAAAATTAAAAGACAAATGTTAAGAAATTATGAGTCAAAATATGGTAATCAAATGTTTACTATATAAAGAACTGATACAAATCGATAAGAAAAACTCTAAGAACTTGTATCAGTACAACAATGCTGTTTTTATAAATCCTCAATCTCAGTGGTTGGAAACTCTCACAGGTTTGGGATTTGGGAGAATGTAGGCTTGGCTCCAGACTGCAGACTGGGTTCAGATCTGCTTTATGTTTCCTCAAATTGGAGCCCAACCTAAAGGGGCAGCAGCTATTCAGGGTATGTTCTTCTCTTGGCAATAACAGAATTGCAAGCAGGCAAGAGGAAACATATAATATCTCTTGAAGTATTAACACTGTACCAGAACTGGTACAGCGTCACTTCTATCCACATGCCGTTGGCTAAAGAAAATCACATGACCAAACCCACATCAATGGAATGGGAAAATATACTCTGCCCTCAATAATGGGTGGTACTGAAAAGTCACACGGCAAAGAATGTGGATGTATAATTTTAAAATACGGAAGGCATGGGGAATTGTGAACAACGACTCAATGTACCACAGACTGCTAAGAAATTAATATGGGAAGTAGGATTGACCAAATGAGAAAATACAAGTTATCAATTAACACACCAGCATTTAAACCTCAAAAAAGCAAGTTAAAATAACAATGAGAAACCAATTGCATCTACAAAATTAGCAAAAGTTCTTTTTAAAAGATTCCACTCAGTGTTAGATTGAGGCGTACAAGCAAAAATTAAAAGAATTCATTTTTGCAGTAATAGTGCAAAGAATCAATGTCATCTTTAAAGTTATTTAAAGCTTTGTCAATTATTTTTCTGGCTATGGTTTGAATTTTTAAGAATCTTCATCAAAAAAGTAAAAATTTCCCCAAATTTAAATTTCTATGCCTATTATATGTAACATGACACACACACACGCACGCACATGCACACAAATAATTTTGGATCACATTTAATTTTGCAGGACGTTTTATGCCTTATTAAAATAGTTCTAACATTTTTCTCTAATGTACATCTCCTAGTAATATTGACTTTCAAATATTTTAAGGCTTTGGAACCCTATTTGAAAGCTGGAGCAAAGTGAGAAAACCATGTAGCAATTAAAGAAGTGTAGATCATGATCAAAATCTGTTAGCATAGTTACTGTTATTACTTGTAAGCATTATTATTACTTGCAAAATCATTTGCAGAGATTACTTTGAAAATTGCTAAGAAAAAATTTTCTTATCACAGCATCAGAAGTAAAAGTAGGTAAGTAAAGTTCTCTGCCTGGCAAGTTGCAGGGCTAAACAACATCTAGTTCTTGCATATTTAGCAATTTTCAAGTGTCCCAAATCTTGCAGCACTTTTAATTCATTGTCATCTCCTTTCCCTACATACTTAGTTTCCAAAGCCATCCAAGTTTCTTTTCTGTCTCTCTATAATCTCCCCCTTTCTTTCCATCTCCACTGTCCTCACCCTCAGGCAGGCCATCAACAACTTGAAAAGCACATACTGCAACTGCAGGTAGGTCAATCCAGCCTTTTTCTTTTCCCTGCATCCTGTTTCCATCTTCCTTAAACCATGCTGCAATCCTAGTTCAATAACCAAACATGGCTCGCTATTTCCCACCATATCAAACTTTACTTCCTTGGCCTTTTTCTAAGGTCCTCTGTAGTTTGTATCATCCACTCCCCACAGGAAGGATTGGCTCCCCAATTTGAGGAGCTCAGTGCAGAATGCAAATGTGGGTTCCCTTGGTCAAAAATTATTAAGAATTTCAAAATGGCCACAGCGGAGCATGAAACCAAATGTAGGGTCCTTCTGAGCACAGAGGCCGACGTAACTGCATGGGTTGCACATCTGTGAAGATGGCCCTGCCAACAGGCACTTGCCACACTAGGGAGGCCACCAGTCTTGCTATCCAGCTTCTGAGTCTTCTTACATGTTGTTCCCTCACCTGGAATGCCCTTCTACCAACACCCAGCTCCTGCACACATTAAGCCTTAGCCTTTTCCCACACTCATCCATGTAGAGGCAACAAATTGAGAGCTGGTCTTTACATATCTCTCTGAGCCCTCCCCTCGTATAGCTTTAGTAGTCCTGACCATTTAGTCTTTAATTATATACTTCCCTATGTTATTTTCTTACTGTTTCATTCATTCACCATCTATTATGGGCCAACTATTTGCCATGACTGTGCTAGGCCCTGGCTATAAAAAGTCCCAATATAGCAGAGACCTTTATTCATCACGCAATCTTCAAGCCTCACACAGAGATTGGCTCATGGCAGACACTGAATAAATTTTTGTTGAATACCTGTTAAACAGTCTTTTCTCTCCATCCTATGGTGAGCGCCTAGAGACCAAGAACTTTCATTTGTTCTATGACTGTTGATTGAGAACCCACTCTGTGCCACGCATTGTTCCAGACATGAAAACATTGTTCTAGATAACTTCCTGTACTTCCGTATTCCCTAGCACATCATCTCTAGCACACTCTATAACAAGAGCTAACATTTAGTGAGTGTTTTATATGTCCCAGGCATTAGTCTAATTTAATTCCTCTATCTCATTTAATTCCTCAACAATTCTATGAAATAAGTCCCATTATTATCCCCATTTTAAAGATGAGGAAACTAAGGCTCAAAGAGGTTGAATGGTTCAAAGTCAAATAGCTGCTGGGGTTTGAATTCAGGTGACCAGACTCTAGCCTGATCCCTTGACTACATTGCTAGGCTGCCCCCAGTGAGTACTTTTTGATTGGCTGACTTGATTGAACTAGCGAGATCAAGGCAGAACAGTGTTGGTGGCTCCACACAAACCCATCAATATCCATCGAATAAGGGTTGTGCCTTACACAAGGGCACGTTGTTATGCAATTTCTTGAACACCAGGTATGACAGGTGCATAGTTCTTTGCAAGCTTATGATGTGATAAATAGGACATATACTATGATATCATTTATTTCACTGAAATCACCCAGTCATAAAATGCTGAATAATGGATATGGTCCACTAGGCCACCCTAGGAGGACTGCAGGAAGAGGACATGGAAGTTTCTAAATGTTGGCCACTTCTACGAGACAGAAGGTACGCAACCAAGTTTTTAGGCTGGAGGTTCATTAGTGGGACCCAGTAACACTTATTGACACCAACAAGCTTGCCAAGCAAACATGAAAAGGGTTGGAATTAAAAAAGTAGGAGAGAGGAAAATGGGAAGGGGCAAATCTGTTGCAAAGTGGAGTGGTGGAGCCACCAAGAGCTGCCTTGGCTGCTTGGAGGCTGCTGCTGTGGGCTGGTGCCCCAGCAGGAGAAAGCACAGCCAAAATGAGCCTCATGTTTAGTCCAAGGCACGAGGAAGGGGTTTTAGTCCTATGAGGCTCAGTAAAATGGAGACAGCAAGTCACCATTTGTCATAATTTGATTTGGGTTCCACATTAAGTAAATAGACTAGCCTACAGCTCCCTGCCTTTAGAAGTTAGCATAAGGCCCAGGTTGACGCTATGTGTTGGGTGTGGTAATGGGGGATTTATGCCACTCTGTGATGCGTGATAAGACGCAGGGGGTGAAAGCAGCTATTAACACTGATTAACTCAAAAGTTTACCACCAGTCCACACAGCCATTGTTTCCATCCCCATTTAGTGATGGGCTTTGTCTGGCTGGATTCACGAGAGACAAATGCCTTTACGGGAGGCCAAATCACCTTCTTTAGGCAGTGGGCAGATAATAGCGAAGCTCCAGGTATTAACCTGAATGCATTAGTTTGATTTGTACTGCTGTTCACCTTGTCCTGGGCATTAATGGAGACAAAGGCTTGGAATTGCAGGAGCAGAGATAAGCTGTGGATTAGATTCTGTGTGTTTTGAGGGAAAGACAATTCTATCTCGGGTTTTCATTTCAATTTTCATCTTGTTTGATTTTTCCTCAAAGTTAAAGTCCAGTTTTTTCCCCCTGAATATCCACATCTTCTCTCCAAATTACTATCAATCATAATTGATTTAAAAAGTTACTGGCTCATTATTTCCCTTAACAAGATCGGCCTTTATCTTTTAGGTTTTTGGAAATGATTTTAGGGGAAAGACACTATTGAGCTTGTGTATTAGCTTGCTTTTTAAATATTCTTACATATTACGAACTCACTTCACAATATTTAATGATAGTCTACTATTAGTCTGAAAATATAAAAGGATGTGTAATTACATTCATAGTTACTTGTTTAATACTATAATTCTAATATTTAAATTTTTCTCACCTCTAAATGTTATTTGTTTCAGTTATAAATGCATCAGTTCTATTATAAATGATTTCAGTTATAAGTATATAACTTTGGCTATGAACACAACTTATTTCAATTATAGACAAAAGTGAATTTTAGAACCGCACAAATCAGTTATGTTAAATTGCACTGGAAAATATTGAAATAATATTCTAGAATTACTGTTTCTTTCCTCACCAGACATTTTATAGATGTTATTAGTTGTTATAATTAACAAAAAATTTTTAAGTGTATTACTAGTTGTTAACTAATGTTTCTGATGCTGTTTTATTTTTTTCTAACATCTATAATTTTATACAGAATTCTCACGCTCTTCAGAAATTTGGGGGTTACGTTTAATTTTAGACAAATTGTAGATAAACTGTGATTACTCTTTGAAAAATCTCCATTTCTGAAAAGTACTACTTCAAAAGTACTTAAATATTAATATTGTAGAATAGTTTGTTATGTACAGGGCTTGAAATCTTATCCTAAACTAAGCAATAGTTAAGAAAGACACAGCTATATGTCTGACACGGCTTGAATTATTCACCTGAAGTAGGTAAATATGGCTTTTGGGATTAAAATAAAAGGCTATTTGAAATAGTTTACCCATCACATGACACTTTCCCCTCCAACCCACACCTGGTGACTTCCAATCCTCCAACTTAATGTAGTTTCACAGGAACATAATGAAGAGCAAAGCAAGCTCTTGGTGGATAAATTTTGACTAACACATTTTATCAATAATGCTTCAAATTTTATATTAATGAAAGTAGCTCTTGATATTGGAAAAAAAGGGGCCCAGTCTGACAGTAGAGCCTTCCTTGGAAAAATTTTAATACCTCTGCTCTTCCAGTTGCTGCCCTTCTTTCCTCCTCCCTCTTCATCTCAGCAATAGAGGAACAGAAGCACAGCTTAATGCTGACAAGTTGTGGGGACACAGAGCACTCTACCCCAAAGGTGCTCTCTGTAAATGATTTTTAAAAGCTTCAAAATCTGAGTCATGCTACTTTTCCTTAGCAATAGTACGCAAACTCCCTCTAATCTTTCTCATACAATATGAAAAAAAGAAATAGAAAGGAAAAAAGAAAAAATAGTACAATAAGAACCTTCTACTCTGGTTATCACTGGGAGAGAAAAGGACAGAGAGATAGGAAAGAAAGAAAAGGGAAGCAAGGAAGAATTCAATTCAAACGGGCAAACTTGAAATAATGGCTTCCAGGAGACAAAATCAGCATCCTCAAGCTAACATTTCAAAAAGAACACCCACTTTGGCCTTCCACTGATTAACTGGAAAAGAAATACCCAGGTTTGCAGGGGTAGGACTCCTTTCTTGTAATGCTCTTTTATCCTAGTCTCATCTTCAATTAACAGATACAATGGCAAATGCAAAGAAAATACATAGCTTTTGTCCCAGAAAGTGCCCTGATTATCTCCAGCAACTATGTCAGATCATATACACAAGGTAGCTGTTACCCCACCTTCCCAATCAACATACGGTAGTACTTAGTAACAAAATATACAGCTGATTGGAAATCACTACACTAGAAATAGTTTTCAGCCAGATGATCATTATTACTTTAATGAACGATATCAAAGCACAAAATTAAATGAACTAGAAAAATATTTTAAAATTTGCATTTATTTGCCATTCAATTCTTTTGTGCCATGTAATACTGATGGTATGAATATGACAACTGAAACTTACCTCTCTACTTTGGTATGATGACTTTGCTTAAAAATCAACACCAACAACCTGAAGTTGGCATGCTACAAGGATTTGTATTGATATATGGTGAGAAGTTCTCACTGCTTTATGCCAGACATCAAGAGAAACTAAAGATTCACAGATAAATCATATTGTATAATACATGAAAAGCATAATCATGTTTCAAAATACACTTAAAGGAAACTAATTGAAACAAATCACACCTTTGTGTCATTCATCAGATTATTTTACTTGAATTATTTTGTAAATGTAATCCAGTTTGTGGAGTCACTTGGTCATGAGCTTACCGATTTTAGCAAACTAATTTATTAAATTTGCTCACTTAAAAAATAGCTGACTTTTTCTCAATGTTTATTAAAATATATAGAAGGCCTTTATGGTATCTACAAGTGCCCAAGTATAATAGGTACCATGATATAATAGTAATTATTTACAATACATTTCTAGAAAAAATTACAATATTCAGATTAAATGCAGAAAAAAAAACATCACATTTTAAAAATTTGGTATTTCCTGTTGATAATGACTCTTCATGTTCTGAAATTGAAAGGTAATTTCATGTGTTTAGTTTTCTATCTATTCCAAGACACTCGTGTTGAAATTTTTTTTCGCCATTAGAAACTGTGATTCTCTATGGGACCTCCTCAGTTTTGCACGCCGATTTTGGAACCAGATCTAAAATTAAGAAAAAATAAATAGATCTCAGAAATATTACTTCACTATTTTCAACATTTCAATCATCAGGAATAACAACTAAACTTGAAAATTACCTGGATTCTGTCTTCCTCTAGATTCAATTTTTGAGCTAAGTCTTCTCTGATATCAATGCCAGGATAGCAGTTTACTCTAAAGACATTTTCCAAAACTTCAATCTAAGAATAAGGAAATAGCTATTTAAAATGTTGATACTTGGTATGTCATCATAAAATGGACTTTAATTTGTATAGCAAAATAATTGCATTTACATCTTGGACAATTAATCTGTATGCCTTTTTTTATAATGACTATCCAGAAACTGTTAAAAATGATACAGTCTATCGTTTCATTAATATGGCTTAAATTGAGATCCCAGAGTGAATGGGCTTTTGCTCAATGGAGCGTCAGTTAAAGAGTCTGTATTATCATTATTAGTGAAAAAACTTCCCACCTGGTTTTGAGTAAAAGCAGTTCTTGGTCTTCTGCCTCTATACCAACTCAACTCTCTTTTCAAAGACAGTCTTTCTGAAGCTGAAAAGTAATTTTCATATTTCAAAACTCTTTCTTCGGGCACCGGGTGACCGACAGTACAAGGGAATAAGATCCCACTAGGAAGGCTTGGGACATGTAGACACAGGTTCCCATCTTTCTCTAAAAACAGAAAAATAAACTCTATCATAAATGTACAATCCCATATTCCACAAAGTTCTATAAGAAATTTCAGGAACATGTCTCTAATTACCCTAGTGTCGTTCTTCTGTTTCACAAGAGAACTGACCTTTCATCAACCAAAAACCAAAAAGCAAGCAAAAATGAAGATCCTGCCTTGGTGATAGCGAATACTTTGGTCTCTGCATGTCATTTACTTGTCAATGAAAAAAGATTTAGAATATCTGATGTGTCAAATAAACACAGAGATGTTCTGAAGTAAATGCACGTTCTTGGCATTTCCTGTGAGTGCACTTGGACTTAAGGCTGATATTTTTTATTTCCCATAGAACTCAGTTGTATCTATGAAAGCCATAGATACCTCAGTTATGTAACTGGATGAAACTGCAGTTTCTAACTCGATGTATTAATAATATAAAATTAAAGGCCAAATTAAACAGTGCAAATAACAAAGTGTAAAAAATTCGGTTGTTGCCTACCTGAGGAGCCGCAGGTGTCTGCCGAGGGCCTATGGGGTTTCATTGATGGAACACTGTCTTTCTCCTGGTCCAGTCCCAAAATGCTCTCAATTGAAAAGGAGCAGGGGGAGGATTTGCTTTCCGCATGTCGAGCACCTTCCTGAAGGCTGGGAGACATGGTCGCACGGGCTGCACCAGTAGACAGCTGTGGTGTCTCTGTGCCCCTGGGCTGGCTCTGCCCCACTCATCCAGGGCTGGGATCTTCCTGCAGTTCACCTTATGGCTCCTCTGACAAGGGGGTTGGATTTAGAATGTCACTAATTAAAATCCTGTCTTAGAAAGTTTTAGCATGTCAATGAACACCCAGCCAGCAGCTCGAGGAGTTAATTGTTTACTTGTTTGCAAGTAATTAGCAACTAATGGCTACACCAGGGGGGCCACCTACAGGGACAAAAAGTGTTATCTCTTCTAAGCAGAACACAGACTTAACTTTCCCGGGAGAAGTGATGCACAAACTAACACTCCTCTTTTATTGGAAATCATTAATGTATAAAATCATGCTTTTTATTCTGAAGTTTTTACTTTCATTGGCTCCAGTTACCTAAACATACAGGCAAGATAGGAAAGCAGTCAAGTAATAAATAATCTAATTTAAGTGAATTTTCTTCCAAGGAAATTCGAAAAAATAATAATCTCTTAATGCTATTACGGTAATTCTGATGAAAATGACTGTTTTTCATATGTAGATGTAATTGTAAATGTTGTCAATGAAAACACAATAGTATTTGGAGTGCAGCATACTGGAAAAGGTTGGCAATGTTATTAACAGTGAGTGTAATTGTCTTCCAAGCGCTTAGATTAATTCATAAGGAACAGTTGCACCAAGTATTTTAAATAATTAATGAGATAATTCCCTTCTTTCATCTTTTCTTTTAAATGAGAGAGATACAAGTTTATATGAAGATTCACATATAACCACCTCCAAACAATTTAAAAGCAAGACTTCAAACTAAAAAGAAGAATTGCTCTTCTCACCACAGTTATTTCAAAGAAAAGAACATAGTATATTATATTTTTTAAAGAAAAATTTTCCTCTGTAGATCTTCTGATGGACTGGGGGTTTTCCATGAAGACAAGATGTTTGTGAAAAATAACCAAGAAAAGAATGTTTTAATTTTGTAATCCTAAGAAAACCTGAAACTGAAAGAGAAATATAGCAGCTAATCGGGAAGATTTTTAAGTGGCCACTCCCCCAAACAGGTGTGTTACTTTTAGTTCTTGTATGCTGCTGTTCCTCTTTTTCCAGTACCTTCTTGATGATAAATTTAAATGCTTGGTTTCATCCTCCATTGAAACAACCATTTGGCTTTTCTTCAGGGAATGGGAAAATTGGTCTCCACTCATAGAGGAAACAGCCTTTACAGGATGGAGCTCAGCTTTATCAGATTTTGTCCTATCGTGATGTCACAAATACAGATCTAAATTCCTCCTTATGCAAGCTCTTTGTACGTGAAACAAAAGATTCACATACAAAACAGCAACAGGCACAGAGAGGATGGGTTTATAAATATACAAGTAAAGCCATGCTGAGAATGAATAAACTAGTAAACATTTACGCCTAATATAGGTTTTGCCCATAGTGTCTTGCGATGTAGACTGTGCAAAAATGGGGTAACCGTAACTAAGACTTGAAAGAAGACTTGGGAAGTCTGGGAAGACTTGGAAGAAGACAGACAACTCAGAACCTTCCCAGACTCCTTTCTCTCCTTTGAGATGTTCATTCATTTATCCATTCATTCCACCATTGCTTGAGCACCTACTCAGCACCAGAACAATCAGAATAGGATCCTTGCCCCATGAAGCTCACAGTAGTGCAGGGTGGAGTGGGGGTGGAAAGACAGGCAATGAACAGTAATTATAAGTAAGTACATTATCTCCTACATTAACCAGTTATAAGAATGGAAAAAGGAAACAGGTGAGTCAGGTAAATTGGATCATCCGTGCAGAAGGCGGGAAGAGCCCCCCCTAGAGTAGGAAGAGCCCCCCCAGAGCAGCGCCTCAAAGGTGCAAGTTGAGAGGATGCTGCACCACATGCTGAAGTAACTCCAGTCTCCCCGATTTCTTTTTTATCAACAAGGTCATTCCAATATTTTTATTCCTCCTGAGTTGACTTTATCTGGATTTACATAAAACCAGTTTATATATGGATGAATTGAAAATAAAAGGTAGGAAAGAATTTCTCTAAAAATGTGGGGCAACTATTTTCTCATATATTCACTCGATGGATTTTTATAGAGTCCTTACTATGTGCTAGATACCATCCCAGGTGCTAGAGATCAGGGGTGAACAATACAAGGTAACCAGAGAGGGATAAACACACTGAAAAGAATAAACAAGGTGATGGTGATGAAACATAACGGGACTGGGGGTGAGCAGCGGGACTCTAAGCATGGTAGTTGGGCAGGCCTCCCTGAGGAGGTAACAGTTTAGCTGAAACTGAGGATGAGAGAAAGCCAGCATGCCAAGATCTTGAGAAAAAGCATTCCAGGCAGAGGGAGCAGTAAGTCCAAAGGTCTTGCAGCTGAAAAGTACTGGAATATTTGAGGAAGAAAAGGCATTAGCCAAAGGGAAATGAGTGGTACCAGATGTTATTGTTTGGAGAGCCAGGCCTGGCTGGAAACGGATAGCCTTTGTAAAAACCATAATGAGTTCAAGTGCAAAGGGAAGCCAGGGTAGGATTTTAAGGTGGGACTGATAGGATAGTCTGAGCTGTTTTTACTCACAAAGCTTCTGACAAGAAATGTGTATGGGTTTTCCAAATCAAGAAATTCTCCAATTCTCTGCAGACAACTGGGTGTCCCACAATTCAATTCAATTCTGACACTAAGTCCCGAGAGGTTAGCACGGACCCCACAGGTTAAGGGCCCAATCCCACAGGACTGCCCCCACTTCAGAAGCCAGTCACAAACCCCAGGTTGCCACTTGTACTTCTGACCAACTGGCTATAAATCTGGGGTTCTCACAACCCCCTCCTCATGTGCTAGAATGGCTCACGAAATTCAGGAAGGCACTTTATATTTACTGGTTTATTATAAAGGATACAACTCAGGAACAGTCACAGGGAAGAGACGCATGGGCAAGGCAGGGGGGAAGGAAGGTTCCGTGCCCTCTCTGGGCAAACCATCCTCCCAGCAACTTAATGTGTTCACCAACCTGGAAGCTCTCCAAACTGCTGTTTAGGGATTTTTATGGTGGTTTCATTACATAGGCATCATTGATTAAACCATTGGCTATTGATGATTGACCTCAATCTCCAGTCCCTTTCCTCTCCCTGGAGGTTAGGAGGTGGGGCTGAAAGTTCTAAATTTCTAAGGTTGATAAAC